>NC_064629.1:914959880-915262824 GCF_023864275.1 Schistocerca cancellata
ACAACATCCTACACCGGCAACACTCTCGCACTAATGGACGGCTATAGAGGCAGCATGGCTCAATATTTTTGCAGGAGACTTCCAACGACTTGTTGAGTCCATGCCACTTCGAGTTACTGCACTATGCCGGGCAAAAGGAGGTCCAACACGATATTAGTAGGTACCCCACGATTTTCGTCACCTCAGCGTAGTGGTAGAATAATAATTAAAACATAAGTACTTCAACCCGTTTACTATGCCGCGAAATGTAATATATGTATACCTGTGGAAAGCTATAACGAAAACAGTTTATCTGAACGGATGCAAATATCAATGGGGAAATTCTCTCTCGTAAATTTAAATAAATTGTAAGTAGGCTGTTTATGTTTTCTTATTGGCAACGTTACGTAGCGCTCTGTATGAAAATTACAGGCTGTGCTGTGTGCAGTCTGTGGCTAGTTTGCATTGTTGTCAGCTATTGTAGTGTTGGGCAGCGGCAGCTATACGTGAACAGCGCGTAGCGTTGCGCAGTTGGAGGTGAGCCGCCAGCAGTGGTGGATGTGGGGAGAGAGATGGCGGAGTTTTGTAATTTGTCATGAACTGCTATATATATTATGACTATTAAGGTAAATACATTGTTTGTTCTCTATTAATATCTTTCATTTGCTAACTATCCCTATCAGTAGTTGGTGCCTTCCATAGTTTGAATCTTTTATTTAGCTGGCAGTAGTGGCGCTCGCTGTATTGCAGTAGTTCGAGTAATGAAGATTTTTGTGAGGTAAGTGATTTCTGAAAGGTATAGTTTAATGTTACTCAGGGCCATTCTTTTGCAGGGATCTTTGATAGTCAGACTGCGTTGCGCTAAAAATATTGTGTGGCAGTTTAAGCACAGTCTTGTATAATTGTTCAAAGGGGACGTTTCAAAATACAAAACCATTCCAGTTCCCATCTCTAGATTATTCCACTTAAACAAGTGCTGGAAATTAAATTTGTCGTTATACGCAGGAAGAACTTCCATAATGTTCTGCAAAATTATATTTGTATGGTGACGAACCGACTTCCGGCTTCTTAGTCAATCGGCAGGTATGATTTGTGTATGGCCTAAGAAGTTGAAAGCTGGATTTGATCAAATAACTACAGTTTTGCACAACATTATTAAAATGTGCCATTTTTAACGTTGTCATGTTTCGACGACGTGAAATTCAGTTAATGTCAATTAAACATTTTGTTCTTAACAATGTATGTTGCTGAGTCCACAGTCACACCTCCTCTCGACTACTTATAGAGGCGACTTAGAAAACAGCGGGGTGACGTCTTCGAAAACCGCCAATATTTACACAGGTGAAGAAATCGGTGTTTTCGAGGCACAAATGCAACTGTGCAAAAACAATAAACTCTCTATAGGCTTGGTTATGCTGACGAAAACCATTAGGCGTCAGATACAGAACGATAACACATACACATCGTAAAGAATACCATGCAATCAAAGATGATCAACGTCAGAGGTTATCGATAGTGCATATTAAGTACCGACGGCTGAGGGAGAAGCATTAACGCAGTGCCTGTGTTATTTGACTACGGAGAACGTGGGATTCCAACCAGAATTTAAGCAAAAACATCTGTCTCTATTTACAACATCAGAGTGAACACAAAGCAACCGTCTCAGTTACTATAATGTTACTCCCGCGAGAACGTTCTCAAGCTTTTATCCTACACGCGGACAAGCGCAGTGTTACAGGTATGTTGGAAAAGCAGAATTATGTACAAAAGATGCAGTGTTTACTATCTGATCAAAATCATCATACACTCAAAGCTGAATCACCAAAAAAGATTGAGAGGAAGAATAAAAACCTTCTGAAGAAAAGTTCCTTGTCGCAAGAGACTATTAAGAGTCTTATCTTTTATGGTGCTGAACTCTTTAAATTACATAGCCTCCTGAAGATCCACAAGGGAGGGAATCTTCTTGGGTCTATTTTCGGTAGCACTGGAGCTGCAACATACAGTGTAACAAAACACCTTGCAACTGTGTTGAGCCCACTAGTAGGTCAATGTGTACAACACACTAGGAACACGCCGGGTTTCTTACGTCGACTGGAAAGATGCTGATGACCGATTGACATTTTAGTAAGTTTTGATGTGTTCTCTTTGATCAGTCGCGTCCCTCTGTTGGAGTCGTTACAGTTAATTGAGGTTAAATATATTGCTGAATTAACTAACCTATTTGAAAATATTTTGAGTGCCACTAACTTTTTATCCAGTGATCAGAGTTGCAATGGGGATCATTTTGTCATTTATTATTGCCAAACGGTTCACGGAAGATTTCCAGGAAAGTGCTCTGGATGCGGTGCCCTGAAACATGCATGCTATTTTGGATACGTATGTGATACTTCCGATTTTTGCAGTTGGTTTAATTCCAAACGGAATAAGATCTTTAAAATGTTTATACATCATTACTCCACAGATAGCTTAAAATGACTGCTTTCACGTTATCGGTTTCAGCACTTGACTGCAATCTTCAAACGTAATTAATTCGCTACCAGCTTCGTCAAGATACACTCCTGGAAATGGAAAAAAGAACACATTGACACCGGTGTCTCAGACCCACCATACTTGCTCCGGACACTGCGAGAGGGCTGTACAAGCAATGATCACACGCACGGCACAGCGGACACACCAGGAACCGCGGTGTCGGCCGTCGAATGGCGCTAGCTGCGCAGCATTTGTGCACCGCCGCCGTCAGTGTCAGCCAGTTTGCCGTGGCATACGGAGCTCCATCGCAGTCTTTAACACTGGTAGCATGCCGCGACAGCGTGGACGTGAACCGTATGTGCAGTTGACGGACTTTGAGCGAGGGCGTATAGTGGGCATGCGGGAGGCCGGGTGGACGTACCGCCGAATTGCTCAACACGTGGGGCGTGAGGTCTCCACAGTACATCGATGTTGTCGCCAGTGGTCGGCGGTAGGTGCACGTGCCCGTCGACCTGGGACCGGACCGCAGCGACGCACGGTTGCACGTCAAGACCGTAGGATCCTACGCAGTGCCGTAGGGGACCGCACCGCCACTTCCCAGCAAATTAGGGACACTGTTGCTCCTGGGGTATCGGCGAGGACCATTCGCAACCGTCTCCATGAAGCTGGGCTACGGTCCCGCACACCGTTAGGCCGTCTTCCGCTCACGCCCCAACATCGTGCAGCCCGCCTCCAGTGGTGTCGCGACAGGCGTGAATGGAGGGACGAATGGAGACGTGTCGTCTTCAGCGATGAGAGTCGCTACTGCCTTGGTGCCAGTGATGGTCGTATGCGTGTTTGGCCCCGTGCAGGTGAGCGCCACAATCAGGACTGCATACGACCGAGGCACACAGGGCCAACACCCGGCATCATGGTGTGGGGAGCGATCTCCTACACTGGCCGTACACCACTGGTGATCGTCGAGGGGACACTGAATAGTGCACGGTACATCCAAACCGTCATCGAACCCATCGTTCTACCATTCCTAGACCGGCAAGGGAACTTGCTGTTCCAACAGGACAATGCACGTCCGCATGTATCCCGTGCCACCCAACGTGCTCTAGAAGGTGTAAGTCAACTACCCTGGCCAGCAAGATCTCCGGATCTGTCCCCCATTGAGCATGTTTGGGACTGGATGAAGCGTCGTCTCACGCGGTCTGCACGTCCAGCACGAACGCTGGTCCAACTGAGGCGCCAGGTGGAAATGGCATGGCAAGCCGTTCCACAGGACTACATCCAGCATCTCTACGATCGTCTCCATGGGAGAATAGCAGCCTGCATTGCTGCGAAAGGTGGATATACACTGTACTAGTGCCGACATTGTGCATGCTCTGTTGCCTGTGTCTATGTGCCTGTGGTTCTGTCAGTGTGATCATGTGATGTATCTGACCCCAGGAATGTGTCAATAAAGTTTCCTGGGACAATGAATTCACGGTGTTCTTATTTCAATTACCAGGAGTGTATATAACAATTTCAGTTAAGCATTCTGAACATAATGGAGTCTTACAAACTGTTTCACTGAGTCATCATATCATCACATATTCGATACGTATGATGTCTTCCATTACGTCAGCTTGGTTCGAGTAGTACAGTGACATCTTTCTGCACAGTTGGCCGCTGGCTACGGATGCCAGTTCGCGAGGTAATGGCGCAATATGCCTCCTCACTTTCGAAGACCCAGTCCATTGGATCGTGGATTGGCCTTATTTCTGTAGATCGCTTTCAATATGTCTTAAATATGTTAAATTTATGTACATTTTACTTCAGCTGTCTTTTTCGCTACCTCAAATTCCAATGTTCAGTGGCTGGAATACTTAATCACTAATTATTTGCTAATGGTGACCCACTCGGTCGGCTCATGATGTACAGCTAGTTCAGAGGGGTGAGAGTCAAACTCTATCATGACCTCGTGGTGGTAATTACAGCGATATTCTTACACCCGCTGAAACACTTATACTTCGCTAAATCGTGTTTCGTGCGATGCCATGCTGCTGGCTTGTTCATGGTTTGGATCTGCACTTGTGACGCCTAGATCTTCTTCACCTAGAAGGTCTAAAAGCCGATCAGTAATACCTTGATCGTACTTACGTCTTTGCTCTCAAAATCATCAATACCGATGGACACGATTCGCTCACCGTCTATTTCCCATACGCAAATAATATTCTTTCGCTCAAAACACCGATAATTATCTAGATCATTGTTTTCTTCTAGTCGTTCCACCACAAATAATACATCTGCCGGTAGCTCAGTTCCCATGTTCACCCACGGTAGTTTCCCCGTATCCTATAGTAATATGACACGCAAAAAGATTAGTGACCATGCACGAAGATTAGTCGGTTTATCCTTCGCAAGGCAATATGTTACTGACAACAGCATTCACCAGATGAAATAATGTTCCACACGTTCTACCACATGTTGTTCAAGTTACTTGTGTAGGTAATCTAGTCCTAGGATCGTGCAGTATCCTTCACATATATGGGGGAAACTTCCATGTTTCCCAGGAATTGTTCTATACTCATCTGAAAACTTAACATCCCTGAATCTTGCGATTGTACACCATACCCCCACTCCACATAACCTATACCGTGGATGTATAACCATCTCCTTCCCATGAGTTCCAGTCCTGCCACGAACACGTGAGTACCTTTATTTAACAAAAATCTATGTTCTCTGCCGTTTACTATGCCAATAAATCAACATTCCACCACTTCATATTAAAGTTGTCTGGAAGTGTCGTTCGGCGAATCTGTGGCTCCCGCTGCTGTTTAACGATTGCTTGTTAATATTCCGTCCTTTCCCATTATGCCATTTACTTCTGCAGTCTCTTTCCTGGTGTCGAATTCATCCACATTTCCTACACTGTGGCTGACAACAGGCTTTTTCATATGTGGCCCGATTGTCCAAATGATAGCACTTTACGTAAATAGAACAGGCATTTCTGCTATCGTGCTCTCCAGTTATCGTATCTGTTTCTTCCAGAGCTAGAATACGTCTATGGCTTCAATCACGTGTTTTGGAAATTCTGCATGCACCTTTCTTGACACAGCGGTTGGCAGTCCACGTAAGAATATGTCTAACGCCTTCTGTTCCTTATCCTGTTCAACGACATTGTTTGTTTCGTTGCTATCCTTTAACTGATACGATACAAAAATTAATATTAGCACCTATCTACAAAATTCTCGACCGATTCATTTTGCATCTACAACACCCCATTTGACTGTTGAGACAGTGTTCATAGCTATTATGTCTCGTATAACCATTTACCAGATGTCTCCTGATTTCATCGAATAATTGAGCAGTCCATAGGTCCTCAGGATGCACAACATAAATTTTCGCGTCTCCTGTCAAACGTAACTCAGTAATCGGCAGCAACTGTTCGGCCTCCAAGGTTCCAAACTATGCAGCTTTTAACATGTTATCTACGAATGCTAATGTATCCTTTCCTGAGTTGTTTTAAAAATGGTGACAGGAAACCGACTGGAACCGAAAAAATCTTTCCATATTCTTGTAAGTTTTGCTGAAATTTCTTACAAAGTAAACACATAAGGAAGTATTACATATGTTACATAGGAAACTTAATTGTTACTTACGAAACTTAATTGTTCAAAAATGCTTCAAATGGCTCTGAGCACTATGCGACTTAACTTCTGAGGTCATCAGTCGCCTAGAACGTAGAACTAATTAAACCTAACTAACCTAAGGACATCACACACATCCATGCCCGAGGCAGGATTCGAACCTGCGACCGTAGCGGTCACGCGGTTCCAGACTGAAGCGCCTTTAACCGCACGGGCACACCGGCCGGCAAACTTAATTGTTGTTACTGTTCACGAGTTGAGAGTAAGATCCAGCAGCTGTACTTGAAAGCATGTCCACTGAGTTCTCAAGAAGTGCCGAAGATATACCACTGGCTTCCGACGAGTAAGACAGATATGAAGCACTTGTTGCGTCGTAATTCCGATATGGATCGAGTTCTTGAGCTGGATGACTGTGAATTTCTATGAGAGATGCCTCAGTGTACGAAACCACTTCAAATATTTTACCTCGCATGACATGTAGAGTTGTTGGTGCCATATCTTTAGTTGCTTGGTACATCGACGTGAAGAAATGGTAGAATCAGTCACTGGCACATTTTGAGTCTTCTATCTTTTTACGTTGGCAACGGCTTTGCCGCAGTGGATACACCGGTTCCCGTGAGATCACCGAAGTTGAGCGCTGTCTGGCGTGGTCGTAACTTGAATGGGTGACCATCCAGGCCGCCATGCGCTGTTGCCATTTTTCGGGGTGCACTCAGCCTCGTGATGCCAATTGAGGAGCTATTCGACCGAAGCCTCTACTATTCCGAATAGTAGAGGCTTCGGTCAAGAATACCGTCACAATGACCGGGAGAGCGGTGTGCTGACCCCGCGCCCCTCCTATCCACATCCTCCACTGAGAATGGCAAGGCTATCGGATGGTCCCGGTAGGCCACTCGTGGCCTGAAGACGGAGTGCTATCTTTTTACGTTAAATCGCTCTTCCATTTCCCCTTTGCTAACGTTCCACAATGGAATGTTGTACAAGCTTAGAAACAACAAGTTTTTCATTTTCTTTGGTTGTTTTTTACTACATCGATGCTTGGTTAATGATCAAATGTCCAATTCTGCAGGCCTTCTCTTTGAGATGTATCTTCATCGTAACTACTAATATTTCTAATACCTTTACCTTCACTGTTATAAATTCTGAGACACCACTGCACGGGAGCACGTGTGGTGCTCACGAGTAAAGTGTGTCCCGGACACTGTGGCAACGGCAGAAGCAGGCACTGTGCTGCAGTGATATGCCCTGCTCTGAATCTCAGATTGCGCTGTTGTATTTACACCCGCGAGTCACGAAAATGTGTATTGTGAGGCCCTGCCCTGCCATACGTCGTCTGCGTCCAAACATGCGCCTGGCCGAGCACCGGCTCCGGACCGTGGGCGCCTGGGTTGTCAGTTCAAGTCAGCCACCAGATTTTCCTCAGCTGGAACGCACCAGTTCATATTCCGGAAGCACCAGGACTATTCGCAGCTGATAGACTCACAGCTAGGGCAGGCAGTGCCTAGTTGAAGTAAGGTGGGATGACCCATATCAGCTCGACGGATGACGTGGAGTACTTTTGAGCATTGGCTATATACGATGAGAGACACTGCGTTGCTGGTGCGGGCATAACTTACGGCCACTAGAATCACGCGGATATGACAGGACAGCATTTCCGATCACGTAGGTCCCGGAAGTGGCTCAGCGAAGGGGTCCGACGTGGCGTAATCCAGGTTACTGTTGTGACGGTCTGACCCTCGTACGATGCTGTACCCCAGTTTTCTAGCCTTGGTCGCAGGCAGCAGGGACTCAGGTAACGCCCGGATTTGATTTCATGTCGGCGCAAAGACTTTCGTCATCTCAACTCTGCCCTCTTTCAGGTTTCGTTCAAGAAATTTGAAAGACAGTGGCATAACAAAGCAGTTACGACTGAATTAGTAAGTAACATAACATATGGACACACTATGTGATCAAAAGTATGCGGACAACTGGCTGAAAGTGACTTACAAGTTCGTGGCGCCCTCCATCGGTAATGCTGGAATTCAGTGTGGTGTTTACCCACCCTTAGCCTTTATGACAGCTTCCACTCTCGCAGGCATACGTTCAAGTAGGTACTGGAAGGTTTCTTGACGAATGGCAGACCATTCTTCACGGAGTACTGCACTGAGGAGAGGTATCGATGTCAGTTGGTGAGGCCTGGCACGAATTCGGCGTTCAAAAACTCCCCAAATGTGTTCTATAGGATTCAGATCAGGACTCTGTGCAGGCCAGTCCATTACAGTGATACTGTTGTCGTGTAACCACACCGCCACAGGCCGTACATAATGAACAGGTGCTCGATCATGTTGAAAGATGCAATCGCCAGCCCCGAATTGTTCTTCAACAGTGGGAAGCAAGAAGGTGCTTAAAACGTCAATGTAGGCCTGTGCTGTGATAGTGCCACGCAAAACAACAAGGGGAGCAAGCGCCCTCCATGAAAAACACGACCACACCATAATACCATCCCCTGCGAATTTTACTGTTGGAAACTACACACGCTGGCAGATGACGTTCACCGCACATTCGGCATACCCACACCTTGCCATGGGATCGTCACATTGCGTACCGTGATTCGCCACTCCACACAACGTTTATCCACTGTTCAGTCGTCCAATGTTTATTCTCCTTAGACCAAGCGAGGAATCGTTTGGCATTTGCCGGAGTGATGTGTAGCTTATGAGCAGCTGCTCGACCATGAAATCCAAGTTTTCTCACATCCCGCATAACTGTCATGGTACTTGCAGTGGATCCTGATGCAGTTTGGAATTCCTGTGTGATAGTCTCGACAGATGTCTGTATATTGCACATAACGACCCTCTTCAACTATCGGCGGTCTCTGTCAGTCAACGGATGAGTTACGCCTGTGCGCTTTTGTGCTGTATGTGTCCCTTCATGTTTCCACTTCACTATCACATCGGAAGCCGTGGACCTGGGGATGTTTAGGAATGTGAAAATCTCGCGTACGGGCGTATGACACAAGTTACACCCAATCACCTTACCACGTTCGAAGTCCATGAGTTCCACGGAGCACACCATTCTGAGGCCGCTGATATAGAGTATCTGGCAGTAGGTGGCAGCACAATGCACCTAATATGAAAAATGTGTGTTTTTGGGAGTATCCGGACACTTTTCATCACATAGTGTAAGTAGGCTTTTGCTTAACTTCTTCTTGGAAACCTGCTGGCTTCTTGGTTAAACAACATATTGACAGAGTTAAGGATACTTACTCATCTGTTATTAATTACTACAATCTGAATCCTGTCGTAGCATTGATGCCTTGAAAATCACACATTTTATGCTCACAAAGAAACTCAACTTTCAGATTAAAGATAACTATATTGCATTGTCGTTTTGAAACTTTGGTTGATTTTCTATCTTACTGTTAACATCAGTGATCATCTGACACTCAGTACTGAAATTGTTGCCATTTTCTTCTTCCTGTATCTCAACAGTTTCCGTAAATCACTTGAACCGAGCTATGGAGCAGGTCACAGCCACTTATCTCCCTATTTAAAACCGACCTTGTGTCAATGTATGATGACCTAAATGTTAAACAATTATTGCCCCTCTTTACAGTCATGCAGCACTGTTCCGTAGGACAAGTTATTTACAATTGCTGAAACTGTGCTTGATGAAATTACTGTGAGTGACAAGTCATATTATCAAAAATGGTTCAATTGGGGAAAAATTGGGGGTGTCGCAAATTTTTGTACAGTGGTACATGGGAGTGTCATCAACAACATGCTAAAACTCCGACCGATGGGGTATGAGCGTTGTGTTGAGAGAGAGTTTAGAGGTTCCATTTTTTGTTTCCCTTGAATCGTCGCTTATACCAAAAATTTTAATCCAGAACAAGATTACACTGCATCAGAGTGCCTTCAGAACATCTCCCATCGATTTTCCTCTACGATGTGTAGTTACTGCGTTGCAGGTGGTAGAAAGATAAACAATTATTAAAGATATTGTTTAAAAAACAAGTATTAACTGTGTGTACCACGTCTAAGAGTACATTAGACCACCACCTCTTCCCAGAAATTGGGGGGAAGTTTGAATTTTGGTGGTAAAGAAAAGTCACTTGGGCTATTTCTATTAACCTAAGAAAATGGCGGGAAAGAAAGGTGTGGTGTGCGTACTGTAAGACCTTCAGTACACACACCATCAGATTATTTGACTTGTCGCTCTAACAAAGTAGGCGACTGTCAACGATATGTCTCGTGGTCTTATCGTGGCGTGTTTATCTTCTGCCGTTAGGTCAAACGATAGAAATGCCGCTTGCATGCTTAGAGTAGCAGATTGATGGTGACCAACTTTAAACAGAACTTGATTAATTTTCACACACATTTATTAAAACAATAACAAGCATAAAAAATAACTTAACTTGGTTCTGGATGCTATTTACGATTGACAGTCTGAAGTTCCTTTGGTCTTGGTACGTTAATCTTATTCTCACATCTCTGATACTTGACAAAGTGTCTATACATTTCTCTTCATGGCGATGTACAGGAATATGGTAATCTTATTAGTTGCAGACTGAAACTTGACTATAGACTGGTACAGACAAATGCAGACTGATGCAGACTGATGCAGACTGATGCAGACTAAAGCAGAATAATGCAGACTGACTAATCGGAGGTCTGTACACTCGTTCTAATAACTCAAGCGTTCAGGTATCACTGCGCGAGTGTGATTCGCAAGGAGAAAGGGTTCTACTTTAGCAGCAATCTCATTGGCTGCGTTACATATTAATATGTGCATCAGCGGAAGCAGAATTTGGTCCGTCTCTAAGACAGCGCCATCTCGTAGTGCGGAGACAGACGAGCGCTGCGCCTGCGCTGTTGTATTTAGATGGGCGCGCTCTAGAGGGAAAGTAGTGTACACACTGACTACGCGGAACTATGTACACAACAAAAGGGCACTTGGATATCTCCACTAACCTAAGTCACCCAACTGCCACCTCTTCCTAGGAACTGGAGGGGAAAAGACTCAGCCTGTGCTGGATATAAGTCTTTATTCTGCCTGTACTATTTATTTAAACAATTAGAGGCAGTACTTCCATCAAGTGTGTTCACTCCAAGGTCTGGCATCCAACTGATCTAGTACAAAGTACTGCCACCAGAGGGCACTGTCATCTGTTCTGTGACATAATCCAAGATGGCGGTCTACAGTGTGGGGAAATGGCAGGAAATATTGTGGTCGCCATGCGATCTGGAGTCCAACTGACCTAGTACACAGTACAACCACCAGAGGGTGCTGTCGTCCATTCCATAATGTAACCCAAGATGGCTGTCTGGAGGGGAAAGTTACTCAGCCTCCCCTGGGCTGCTGGAGAGAAAAAGAATTGTACTTTATTTATTTCGGAAAAATTTATTTAGGGATGAATTTGAGATCGTATATTTATCACACTGACACCAAACATGTGCTCTTATAAGCTTGGGATCACGCCACACAGCCTACAGACCTGTAAACTACTCGTAAATTACCGAAATAACGCTCTGCAGACAAGCAAACAACTCCTAAATTACTGAAATAATTTCAGTACACAGCACACAGACTTGAAAACTCCTCCTAAATAATGCTGTACACTGATGTGCAGACACAAAATCTATTTGTAAACTGCCCAAAGAATGCTTAGCACAGCCTACACACTAGCTGGCAAAATAATGCAATAGACATGCAAACAACATGTGCAGGCATCGTCGGCTGCCCCCTGTCCACTGGTCCACACAGGAGGCTACCGCACATGCTCCGAGACAACAGGATGCACTGGCAGCCCCCGCAAAGTGACACGGCCGTCAGCTGCCAAGCCAAGCCCAGGTGCCCATTCGGTTCCCTCAAGCATGAGGCGGCATATCTTTCATACTTGAGACCTGAGCAATTCCGCTAGAAATACGTGATGACCTAGGTACCGTTTCTGACGTGACCAGACGAGAGCAAAGGCCTATTTACAGAGCGCAGATGCTCTAAGGGTACAAGTGCATCGACACCACCGTAAGTCACTGCTGGACAGAAGCCAGCGCAAGCCATCACTCCCACGCCGCTGCTGATGGCATGTCAAAGTTACCTCTACAGTTAAAGTTCTTTGAGTGTTATACTAATGTCACATGTCTATCTAAATAAGTGCCAAGTCATCCTCTGGGTCGTGTGCATGTGTTCACTGCTGCTGGTGTGATCCCTCTCTCTCTACCTGTGCTCTGTACATTGTGTACATTGTGCATGGTAGATCCACCTTCAAACCCTGTCCCATGCATGGCATGTTGTAGATACGCCATGTGTTATATCCGGAGCGATGTTTGGATGCAGATCGACAATATATCACATTCGAGTTAGTGTTAGAGTGTTGATATACCGCACACTATATATATCCAGACTGATGTTCAGAGGTGGATCCACCACATGTTACATCTGGGATAGGGCTCGCAGGTGGATCAATCATGCAATACGTCCAAACATGTGCTCTATGTACAAAATTTCGTCCAAGAGCGGGGTGACAGGGTCCTGGGAGCAATTCGCGACACATGAATATCCACAGACATACAGAAAACGGAGGAAACGCTCTCCAGATGTGGAGGTGACTGGATATAATCGAGTACAGTGCTATATTACGCCTCACGATCAGTACATTTGGGCTAGGTGTTGGCAGATGTACTACATTTACAGCAGGGTTTATTTCTGATGTTTCGCTCATTGTCGAATGTTATTCAGCTCAGACCACAATGGTAATATTTAGTACATGGACAAATTATGTATGAGGCCCGCTTTTCTTCCTAGGACTATTCTGTCTATGCATACTTGCCGTGCAGTGCTGACTTAACCGTGTTGTCCTCTAGACGACCGAACAGCGAACTAATACTTAGTATGTGTTAGATAGCTTTCATGATCATATGGAAATTTCTGAGAAGATTCAATATGGATGTGTGTTTGCACTGGACCGTTATTCCCTTCCATGTAAATTGTCTGGTTGACTGCTTCTACGCATTTCACACCTTTATTTAGTTGAGGGAACATCGATTGTGGTGTGTGCATCTAGCAGGTGAAGAAAGGGTGAAAGACGTGTTTCCTGGTTCTCTCTTGATGTGAGAAACACCTTAGTTGACTTTGTAAATTATAGGGATGATTTGGAATCTGTTACATCACCAACGTCGGTATTCGCAAGGGGAAATATAAGTTTCATCTATTTTTTACGAGTTCTCATGTAATGGTCTTTGCAGAGGGGATTCGTTTCTAGTTACTCGGTGGTTTGCAGCATGCCCCACCTCGCTTAAGTTTAGGGATTGTAGAGAAATAATTTGGGGCCCATATATTCGGAATTATGTTGCACGAGCGATCAGTAGAATACTGTTGTGTGCTTGATATCGAGAAGAACAGCGAAAATCGTATAATATTATGGCAAACCATGCCAAAATAAATGTGTTTGTGTAATCCCAGAGTCTGGAGAGGGGTGTAGAAAAGCAAGCAAGCAAGTAGGTCCGAATCAGAAACAGTAACGCGTTTGTGCCGAGGGGAAACGAGCCCAAATTTGTAGAATAGTTCCAAGAGTGACTTCAGTCCGCTGAGGGCGCTCTGGTCACGCATTCGGAGTGGATGACTTGTGACCATTGGCTGCTGGAAAATATCTAGTGCTGCAAAGAGTATATACGATGCTGTCTGTCTTTGCAGTATATGTACAAGTATCTGGCAGTCAATAGCTAGATGAATAATGTAAAAGGTGCGATTTTGTATGGTGTAGGATACGAATTGTATGTTTACTACATCGACACAGTATGCGGTGATATATTCTTGGGTTGGAGATCGGTTTCACGTTCTAAAATTCAAGCTCCTGTCCTCAGTCAAATAGAAGTGTAACTGAGTAAGAGTCTCTCCATATTTGATGATATGTAGGGCACTTTGCAAGGTTTAATTGTGAGTGCAATATGGCTATCTGTATAAAATAATTTTCTGCGGCTGAAAGTTACGTCTGCAGAAAGAAAAACAAAAAGCGGATGGTGTTTCCACACTGGTGGCATCAGGAATTCGGTTGGTAAATTCCATAAGAGCCAATCATAATGCTCAATTCATTCACAAGACATCCTTTGTGCTGGAATATAGGAGTCTCTACATAGCAGTGAGAACATTTGTGTATGTTGAAAGCAGATAGGGTTGGACAATATGGATTGGGTGCCACGTTAGGACCACCAAGCGGAATGCATTCGGCAGTCTTCCACGCTATTTTCGTAAACAGAGTCTGTTAGGGCAAGAAATTCCAAGCACACAAGCTGAGACATTACGAAAGCTCCTACGAAAGTGCACATTAAGTATTTCTGGGACACTATACAAGTTCCAAGAGTTCGACTCGATTCTTATTTTTAATAGCCAGCTGACTTCAGTATAACACTGAAAATATTGCTAGATGCGCTTGTGATGGTATGTAGATATGCACAGCTATGCATCAGTCACACGTGACGCATGTCCCTTTAGAATCACGAGCGGTCAAACAGTATTCTATTGTACGATCTGTGATGTCAGTATGCGTGTCACAGAAATCCCACTAGGATTGCAAGGAACACTGCACCCTGTGCTATTCTGGAACGGATTTGTGCAGCATCTGCAAGGGTAAATCGCTTGGCAATTAGGTCTTCACTGGATCACAGGTAGAGAGAGGGATCACACCAGCAGCAGAGAACATATGTGCACGACCCAAAGGATGACTTGGCGCTTATTTAGATAGACATGTGACATCAGTATAATACTTGAAGAACTTTAACTGTTGAGGTAACTTTGACATGCCATCAGCAGCGGCATGGGAGTGATGGCTAGCACTGGCTTGCACCCAGCAGTGGCTCACAGTAGTGTCGACAGACTTGCGCCCTTGGAGCATCTGTGCTCTGTAAATAGGCCTTTGCTCTTATCTGGTCGCACAGCAACGGTACCTAGGTTATCCCGTATTTCGAGAGGAATTTCTCAGGTGTCAAGTATGAAAGGTATGCTGCCTCATGTTTGAGGGACACGAATGGGCACATGTGCGTGGATTAGCAGCTGATGGCCATGTCACTTCGCGAGGGCTGCCAGTGCATCCCGACTACTCGGAGAGTGTCCAGTAGCCTCCTGTGCAGTCCGGTGGACAGGAGGTAGCGGGCAGTGCCTGCGCACATTGTTTGTGTGCCTGTTGCATTATTTTGCAAGCAAGTCTGTAGGCTGTGCTATCCATTATTTGGACAGTTTACGAGTTGATTGTGTGTCTGCACATCAGTGTACTGCATTATTTAGGAGGAGTTTTCATGTCTGTGTGCTGTGTACTGAAATTATTTCAGTAATTTAGCAGTTGTTTGCTTGTCTGCAGAGCGTTATTTCGGTAATTTACGAGTACTTTAGAAGTCTGTAGGCTGTGTGGCGTGATCCCAAGTTTATCAGAGCACGTGTTTTGTATCAGTGCGATAAATATTCAGTCTCATATTCATCCCTAAATAAATTTTTCCGAAATAAATAAAGTACAATTCTTTTTCTCTCCAGCAGCCCAGGGGACGCTGAATCACTTTCCCCTTCAGACAGACAGCCATCTTGGGTTACATTATGGAATGGACGATAGCACCCTCTGGTGGTGGTACTGTGTACTAGGTCAGTTGGACTCCAGACCGCATGGTGTCCACAATATTTCCTGCCATTTCCCCACACTGTAGACCGCCATCTTGGATTATGTCACAGAACAGATGACAGTGCCCTCTGGTGGCAGTACTGTGTTCTAGATCAGTTGGACGCCAGACCTTGGAGTGAACACACTTGATGGAAGTACTGCCTCTAATTGTTTAAATAAATAGTACAGGCAGAATAAAGACTTATGTCCAGCACAGTGTAAGTCTTTTACCCTCCAGTTCCTAGGAAGAGGTGGCAGTTGGGTGACTTAGGTTAGTGGAGATATCCCAAGTGCCCTTTCTTTCCCACCATTTTCTTAGGTTTGTAGGGATAGCTCATTTGATATTTCTTTACCACCCCAATTCAAACTTCCCTCCATTTCCTTGGAAGAAGTGTCGGTCAGATGACTTATGTTAGCGCAGGTAGCCCAATTGACTTATCTGCTATCTTGGATGGCGTCATGGCCGCCATCTTGGATGATGTCATGTGCTGTTGCCAAGACTACAGGCCACTGTCTTGAATGACGTCATCGTCGCCATCTTGGATACATCTGGTAACTATGGAGAGTGGGGTACAAGTGACCCAGCCCCACTACTCCCCATGTCCGTGGCGAGGTCCCTCTTTGCAACCATGACACTATGCAGCCTGGTACAGATTGACCCAGCAACATGCCAAATGGACCGCTCAGGTATGGCATCATGTTCCCTTCACCTTTGAGTGTTGCATATACCTTCAACCAGACAATCGTTGGAGACGTTTTGGAGGCAACCCGGTCAGGCTGAACGCTTTAGATATATTGTCCAGCAAGTGCAGCAACGTGGAGGTTCCCTGCCATTTTGGAGTGGGATTATGTGGGTCCTATGTACGTCGCTGGTGGTCACGGAAGGCGCTGTAACAGCTGTACGATATGTGAATGCCATCCTCAGACCAATAGTGCAACCATGTCGGCAGCATATTGACGAGGCATTCGTCATCATGGACGACAATTCGCGCTCCCATCGTGCACCTATTGTGAATGACTTCCTTCGGGATAACGACATCGCTCGACTAGAGTGGCCGGCTTGTTCTCCAGACATGATCCATATCGAACATGCCTGGAACAGATTGAAGGGAATTGTTTATGGACAGTGTGGCCCACCAACCACTCTGACGGATCTACGCCGAGTCACCGTTTAGGAGTGGGACAATATGGACCAACAGTACCTTGATGAAGTTGTAGCTAGTATACAGACACGCATCAATGTAAGAGGACATGTTACTGGGTATTAGAGGAATCGGTGTGTACAGCACTCTGCTGGCCGAAGTGGCCATGTGGTTAAAGGCGCTGCAGTCTGGAACCGCAAGACCGCTACGGTCGCAGGTTCGAATCCTGCCTCGGGCATGGATGTTTGTGATGTCCTTAGGTTAGTTAGGTTTAACTAGTTCTAAGTTCTAGGGGACTAATGACCTCAGAAGTTGAGTCCCATAGTGCTCAGAGCCATTTGAACCATTTTGTACAGCAATCTGGACCAGCACCTCTGAAATTCTCGCTGTGTGGTGGTACAACATGCAGTGTGTGGTTTTCATGAGCAATACAAAGGACGGAAATGATGTTTATATTGATCTCTATTCTAATTTTCTGTACAGGTTCAGGATCTCTCGGAACCTCGCTGACATAAAACTTTTCTTGGTGTGTGTATATTACGACACTCCATTGGCTCCACTACTACTGCCTGGAACACTTCTCAGAGAATGAGGGGTATCAAATGCATCACCCCAGCTTCTACTCTCCATCAGCTGTACAGATCCGGAGACAACATAAATAGGTCACCCAGATGTTACAGAACCTCACATGTGTCAACATCAGTCAAGCAATGCATTACTGTTTTAGACTTGAACATGACCAGTCCTATTCCAGAGTACATAATCACAACCATCTTAGAAGATATACTGTGGATGTGTGGTAAGTGGCTCCATTCAGTGAAGTCCACTCTAGTGCAGTTCCTGGATGGGAAAGATTTATGCCGTCTACCTGTAACTCAATGGTGAGAGAAGTGCAGTAAGTCTGAGGTCATTGATTATCTCACCAACCCACCACCAAGTAACTACAACGTAATTACACGAATTTACAATACACTGTCAATGATAGACCCCAGCAAGGTGCCAGTTTTAGCAGTCCAATCACTTTACCACCAACCCTACATAAAACACTGACAATATCACGCTTAAAAAAAAGAAAAGAACAGAAACCACTTCTCATCTGTGGTTTACAAGATCTTATTGTACATAAACTCTCACTTGACAACTGTACATAAGTTCTCATTTAATAAACAGAAAATCTCGCTATATCTACTATATAAACACAAGGTCAGTGAAGTTATTTTGTCTACGCACGTAAGATAAATGGGCAGGGAATGCTGGGGAGATATAGTCCGTAATCCGAAAAGCATGCTGCGCTCGTGGTGAGGACGTCGCCTTTCCCAGAAGAACGTCACAGCTGCTGTACAGGGTAGGTAAGAATCAACCTCCCCTCTTGCAGTCCAGAAAGGGTGCAGAGTTACATAAATTCTGTTGTTAGTCAGGTGATTTGGGGGAGGGGACCAAACAGCAAGGTCATCGGTGCCCTCAGATTAGGGAAGGATGCGGAATGAAGTCGCCATGCCCTTTTAAAGGAACTATCCAGGCATTTGCCTGAAGAGGTTTAAGTAAATCACAGAAAACCTAAAGCAGGATGGCCGGAGGCCGCTCGGAACCCTCGTCCTCCCAAATGCCAGTTCAGTGTGTTAGCTACTGCGCCAACTCGCTCGGTGCAGATTCTGTCCATATGAGTTTTGGCCTTATTATTGTTAGTAGCTAATTATATTCAATGTAATGTTAACGTTCATTCTGAAAAATAAATGATTCCGGGCATCTCTGTGCACCGCGTCCCCAGTTATTGATAATGCGAGCTATGGAAGTGTAGGTATAGCTTCCTGAAACACCCTATAGTTGCTTCTTGTGACGTAATGGGATTGAGTTAGTGGGACTCTTTAGTTTGGACACCTAAGAAGGACGGAAGTGCATGACCACAATCCGGCGACCTGCCTTCCCTCCAACATCAACACCCGCCCTACCACCACCAACCCGCCCCTCCTGCCGGTAACCACTCTACCACAGCTTACACCGTATGGTTCTGCTGTACTTAGATGTGATACACACATTCAGTATTTATTATTAAACAGTTTCATTTACATATAAAACTATTAAAACCCTGTCATTTTTATATTCTCTGTAAGTCAAAAACTATTAGCCCTAGAGAGAAAATGAGCAGGGCCTTTGTTGTAGTTTCATTTTGCTCTGGAAAACGTTTTTCTCTAGAAGTCGCCTGTGCGAGCTATTCAAGATAATCATAAAGTGATCTTCAAATGCCTCGCACCTTCCGCCATTCCAACACGCACAGTCCGCCGAACAGGATTTTTAATATGTTGTTCAGGGCACTTAGCAGCTACACGAATTTTTCCCTTACTTTTCGTGATTACGTAGACATTCCCGGCGTAATAAGTCTTGAATGTCTCTTCGGGTTTGCTGCCGGATCCTAAAATCAACTTGACTCGATATTTCGGCGATCCAACTGTTCGCCATCTTCAGGAAAACGCTGCTTATGCTGATGAGTCCCGCTGAGAACTGACGCCAGGTTGTAAATCGACGTCCTATATAGGCCACCGTTCAGTACACGGCGCATGCGCCGCCCATCACGGTTTCTGCCTTCCTTTGTTGACTGGTTAGCCAGTTGCTCATAAACGCATTTTCTTGTGATTAAGATATTCTTGCTAACGGTGCATATATGCACTGATTTACACTTCCAGTTTTGAGATTAATGCAGCTATCGCTGAGTTTTCGAATTTACTTGTCCACCTGCTGTAAATCAATCTGACAGATACGGTGAACACCAATCCACAACTGTTTGCTGACGACGTGGTAGTGTAAGAGAAGTTTAGTGGCAGAGGGCTCTAAATAAAAAACTAAGTAAGTGAATGCAAATGAGTACGAAACAAATTCTATAATACAAAATTGTTAAGGCTTTCGTGGCCACTTGTTGACAAACTGCCTATTGGCTTCTGTCTCGGGTTCTTCGGCCGACGTTCATCTAATGATTTTTCTGACGTTTCGCCAGTACGAGTGGCTGGCATTGTCAAAGCCTCACCATCCATTGCCGGTGAGGGTGAAGCTTTGACAATGCCAGCCACTCGTGCTGGCGAAACGTCAGAAAAATCATTAGATGAACGTCGGCCGAAGAACCCGAAACAGAAGCCAATAGGCAGTTTGTCAAATTCTATAATGTTCGATTACAGTGCTAGTGGTGTGCTGCTTGACACATCAGGTCGATTAATTATCTAGGAGTAATGTTGCAAAGCGGTATTAAATGGAACGAGCACGTAATGCCGGGAGTAGGAAAGTCGAGTGGTCGATTTCAGTTTTTTGAGAGAATTCTTGGAAAGTTTAGCTCACCTATAAATAAGAGCACCGTATGGGACGCTAATGCAACCCGTTCTTGAGTACTGTTCGAGTGTTTAGGGTCCCTCCAGATCGGATTAAAGAAAGACATCGAAGCAATTCAGAGTCGTACTACTAGATTTGTTGCCGGTAGGTTTAATGAGCACGCAAGTATTACGGAGACAATCATGATCTCAAGTGGGAATACATGGAGGGAATACGACGTTGTTTTCACGAAACACTATCGAGAAAATTTAAAGAACCTTCATTTGTGGGTGACTGCAGAACGATCCTCCTGCCGGCAACGAGCATTTCATGTAGAATAGCGAAATCAAGATGATAGAAAGTAGGGCTTGTACGAAAACCTGTTGAAAATCGTTGTTCCCTCACTCCTTTTGCGAGTTAAACAGGATCAGAATACTAGCATTGGTAGAAGGTACTCTCCGCTATGCAACGTATGGTAGCTAGCGGGTATCTAAATACGTAGATCTGTAATGAAGACTTTCAGAATTAACTTTAACCAGTCGCCTTTTGTCATGGTTCTATTTTTATTTTACAGTGACCGCTTTCTAATTGGCTAATTGTTCATCATCAGATGGTGCATACTTTTAATGATTGTTTGTAACACTGTGGGGGCCGTTGTGTGGCTGTGCAAAACAGAAAAACAAAACAAGTGCGCCCTGATTGTGGAAAGGTATCAGAAATTATTTACGTCGTAATTCCTGATTCCTCTCCATAACCAGTACCCACTTATTTCGTTTTTTCTATCTTGCCACAACTAGACGACGGCCATGACAATGCTACAAACAATCATTAAAAGTTTATCTCGTTTGGTGATGAGTCACAAGGTAACCTGACAGGTCATGGTTTAATTAATATTCAACCATTACAAAAGACGATTGGTTGCAGTTACGTCAGTTACGTCTGAAAACCTTTATTGATCACAGTCGCAGTGTTCCATACACAAAATAGATAAAAATTTTATATTTTAACGGTTTCTCCCTGAAATAGCAAGCTTAATACAGCTTAATGCTTCCATTATGTTTTTTCTACATATACGAACAGGATCTCATTTGAACTAATACATATGTTCAGAGGGCAGGAAGGCGACGTATACATTACAACAGCAATAGACTAATGCATAAATACATCACAAATACACGATGTTATTCGGAAACAATAATCCGCCAGCCACATTGTGATTCAATAGACTTCAGGAACTGCATTAATCAGTAGACGTGCACATACGACACATGCTGGTACACAAATAGTAGACACAATTTTCTGACATTTTATTCATCTCATCTTCCCTGGAAATATTTTTTAGGAAGGAAGAAATTCGTTTCAACGTACACTACTTACTCAAAGGGATTTTTAATGGAGTAGCAATTCCTTTAATCTTCAACGGATTCGGAACCTACTTCAAAATTTATGAATGCAGAATGATAATTCATACTCTTAGTACCGTATTCTTTTTTTAATTTCGTTCCAAAGTTGCAAATGCACCATTTTGCTACATCCAGTTCTATAGCCAGCTTGCTCGGTTGTATGATTAAAATACTGTGTTCCTTTCTACCCGGGTGGTGATAAGGTTAATGAGTATTCGGACAGAAGGCTGAGGCCAAAGGTCTTTCCTGTATTATCTGTTTCTTTTCTTGTGCCGTAAAACAGTAATTGCATTGTTAAGGTTTTCGATAAATGTTTTAAGCCGCAAGCAATCTGTAAATTGTAGTTCCTCTTATACTGCTTTTTCTACAACATTAATCGTTTTATTGGAATTCTATCATCTGCCCTGTCTGTACCTCGAATGGCTTAATATGCCTCATTTGACATTAGACCTGAAAGTCATTATTAATAATGTTTGTTAATGTGTCGACTTTTCTTTACACTGTAAGTTAAAGACTTAATATGTTCTCTTCCTCGTAAGGATGAGGACGAAGTAATGGATGGACACTCTTTCTTCCCTCGGACGAATAGTTTAAGGGCGTTGCTACGCTTTTGTCACCTGGTCTGCTTTTAAAAACTGTTATTTCAGCCACAATTTAAAAAATGTTTCCTGGGTTAAATAATTGCCTGCAGGGCTTTCAGTGTGTTAAATACAATTTAAACGACTTCCACACAAACAAGAAAAATTCCAATAATTGATTATGACACATGGCTGGTTTTTAATCAGCGCTTATTTCTGGACTATTTTTAACGCATTCAATTAACTGTTTCTCTCTCCAGTTCCGCTGTTATAATTCATGCTGATGGGGAGAAAGCGTAATTATTTAATTTTATTATATCATGTTACTAAGTAGGCAGCCCATTCCACGCAAATATTTCCTAGAGATTACAACTCTTTTCTGAACTCCAGTCACATTATTTTTACGTCTCACGAAGGAAAACGACTTGCATTTATAACGGTGTGGCGACACAATGTGTTTTTAAACTGAACCCAAAGCCGTTGTTAATAGCCGGATACATTTTCCTCTGGTGTTATAGAAAATGTCAGGTGTCACCATTACCGGTTCGCTAGACGCAATATGTAATATACACTCCTGGAAATTGAAATAAGAACACCGTGAATTCATTGTCCCAGGAAGGGGAAACTTTATTGACACATTCCTGGGGTCAGCTACATCACATGATCACACTGACAGAACTGACAGAACCACAGGCACATAGACACAGGCAACAGAGCATGCACAATGTCGGCACTAGTACAGTGTATATCCACCTTTCGCAGCAATGCAGGCTGCTATTCTCCCATGGAGACGATCGTAGAGATGCTGGATGTAGTCCTGTGGAACGGCTTGCCATGCCATTTCCACCTGGCGCCTCAGTTGGACCAGCATTCGTGCAGGACGTGCAGACCGCGTGAGACGACGCTTCATCCAGTCCCAAACATGCTCAATGGGGGACAGATCCGGAGATCTTGCTGGCCAGGGTAGTTGACTTACACCTTCTAGAGCACGTTGGGTGGCACGGGATACATGCGGACGTGCATTGTCCTGTTGGAACAGCAAGTTCCCTTGCCGGTCTAGGAATGGTAGAACGATGGGTTCGATGACGGTTTGGATGTACCGTGCACTATTCAGTGTCCCCTCGACGATCACCAGTGGTGTACAGCCAGAGTAGGAGATCGCTCCCCACACCATGATGCCGGGTGTTGGCCCTGTGTGCCTCGGTCGTATGCAGTCCTGATTGTGGCGCTCACCTGCACGGCGCCAAACACGCATACGACCATCATTGGCACCAAGGCAGAAGCGACTCTCATCGCTGAAGACGACACGTCTCCATTCGTCCCTCCATTCACGCCTGTCGCGACACCACTGGAGGCGGGCTGCACGATGTTGGGGCGTGAGCGGAAGACGGCCTAACGGTGTGCGGGACCGTAGCCCAGCTTCATGGAGACGGTTGCGAATGGTCCTCGCCGATACCCCAGGAGCAACAGTGTCCCTAATTTGCTGGCAAGTGGCGGTGCGGTCCCCTACGGCACTGCGTAGGATCCTACGGTCTTGGCGTGCATCCGTGCGTCGCTGCGGTCCGGTCCCAGGTCGACGGGCACGTGCACCTTCCGCCGACCACTGGCGACAACATCGATGTACTGTGGAGACCTCACGCCCCACGTGTTGAGCAATTCGGCGGTACGTCCACCTGGCCTCCCGCATGCCCACTATACGCCCTCGCTCAAAGTCCGTCAACTGCACATACGGTTCACGTCCACGCTGTCGCGGCATGCTACCAGTGTTAAAGACTGCGATGGAGCTCCGTATGCCACGGCAAACTGGCTGACACTGACGGCGGCGGTGCACAAATGCTGCGCAGCTAGCGCCATTCGACGGCCAACACCGCGGTTCCTGGTGTGTCCGCTGTGCCGTGCGTGTGATCATTGCTTGTACAGCCCTCTCGCAGTGTCCGGAGCAAGTATGGTGGGTCTGACACACCGGTGTCAATGTGTTCTTTTTTCCATTTCCAGGAGTGTAGATCCTTTATCATTTAGCTACAAAATAGCAGGTCAGCAACTGGAAGCAGTTAATACCATAAATTATCTGGGAGTACGCATTAGGAGTGATTTAAATTGGAATGATCATATAATGTTGATCGTCGGTAAAGCAGATGCCAGACTGAGATTCAATGGAAGAATCCTAAGGAAATGCAATCCGAAAACAAAGGAAGTAGGTTACAGTACGCTTGTTCGCCCACTGCTTGAATACTGCTCAGCAGTGTGGGATCCGTACCAGATAGGGTTGATACAAGACATAGAGAAGATCCAACGGAGAGCAGCGCGCTTCGTTACAGGATCATTTAGTAATCGCGAAAGCGTTACGGAGATGATAGATAAACTTCAGTGGAAGACTCTGCAGGAGAGACGCTCAGTAGCTCGGTACGGGCTTTTGTCAAAGTTTCGAGAACATACCTTCACCGAAGAGTCAAGCAGTATATTGCTCCCTCCTACGTATATCTCGCGAAGAGACCATGAGGATAAAATGAGAGAGATTAGAGCCCACACAGAGGCATACCGACAATCCTTCTTTCCACGAACAATACGAGACTGGAATAGAAGGGAGAACCGATAGAGGTACTCAAGGTACCCTCCGCCACACACCGTCAGGTGGCTTGCGGAGTAGGGATGTAGATGTAGATGTAGATGTAGACGACTCATATTGTGCCGTCAGTTGGCGTGGAGCACGTCTCAGAGTCGGTAGCAGTCAAAAATAACATAAGATACTGTTAGGCTCGACCAATGAATACGAGTACTTATAGTCACTCGTCCCGGTTTTGTTGCGACAGGGCGTCACTTTTGGTCACGTAGACCACAGAAGTTACAACGCCCCAGACTCGTCATGGATAATCGAGGTCGCCATTGTAGCCATCGGCTCTTGCACTATGCTGTGTCAATAATATTCCAGTCCCCGCAGTATGAATCTGCAAGCATCTACCTGGCCAGCCTTGCCACTCAGTCTGAAGTATGGATGTAGGGGTGTTGCCATGACACTCCTTCCCCATTCAGAAGGTTCTGACAGCCTATTCTCTTATTTTCAGGTCGCTGTTAAATCTGTGAATTACATAACATTACATAGTACATATCACACGTATTTTGTGTGCATCGTTTACACTTTTAATACTGGCTGTTTCTTCTCTTCATCCGACTGATATTGCGTGGAGACGAGTACACTCACGTCTACTTAAATGCTACTGGTGACCCACTCGGTCAATAACTGGTGAACTGTGAATCTGAGAGGACAGACATTTCTGTGCCGTAGATAGACGAAGGCTGTACAAGAGAGATCCATGATATTGATAATACCCAAGACGAGATTCCTGTCACAATGACTCATTGCTGTTATCTACTGCGACATCACTGAATATGTTGAAACTTTTGCTCTGCGATAATCCATCCCTTCTGTGCAGCTGGAAGTTCGTCCGGGCAGCTGAGTCATGTAGGATTAGAGGTATTATTCAGGAAGTTGAAGCTCCCAATGGATAATATTTCAGAAGGTTTTTCGGGAAGATACAATGGAGGTTACGTTAGATTCAGAGCTGTAGCCACTGTCACTGTTGCCGGAAGCTGAAGAGCAGATTGTTGCCCCAGAGCTCTGTGGGTGTGCTCTCTTCAACCGCCATTGTTCATAGCAGGTTGTGATAACTATGACTGTATCATATACCAAATATACTCACAGAGTTCTTGCCCTCTGAAAATAAGGTTGTCTGATGTCCCGTGGGCATCCCTCTGCAACTGTCCCTCCTAGAAATAACTTCATCTCAAGTATCTTTGTGACAGTTTAGATCTTTCTGGACGGGCATGTGGTAAATTGATCTCTCTGACATCGCTGGTACTGCAACCTCATGTAGCTAGCAAAATTTTCTTTGTCTACGTTCTACCAAAACCTACCATCTGACAATACTCGTATTTACACTTCACATATATTGCACAAGAGAATAATCAACCAACCCTTCCCGTCATTCATAGATCATTCCCAATGAAAAAAACTCCTTAATTGCGACATTAAGGAGACAATCAACCAATATTCCAACAGAAAATACAAAAAGTCCTTTCATCATGCTGCAGGACTTCCTACATTCTCACGCAAAATACATATACATATCAACAAAACATGAAACTAATCAAAACCCTTCATAAGAGAAGGCACGTAACAAAATTCATAGCACACTATCCTTCTTACATTGGCCTAACCCTCATTCGTAGTGCGTACGATAACGTGCATCTATGTTGTAGACACACTGTCTGCCCCACCTTCTGTGTGGCCCATTTCTTACCACCTCTACTTAGGACTGGAGCTGATAATTCGCACGAAATTCAGCATGCCTTGAAAAGGACAGATATGCCTATCATAGACGACCGTAGTATGGGTAGGTAGTTGTAGTTTAACACTCACCACTGAAGTCATTTCAATTACTCGACATGGACTCTGATACTGGCTGAAGAATTTCTTCATCATCTTCTTTGGGAAGTATGCCCAACATTACCCACTGTCCTAATGAGTACCCAGGTAGCTTCGCATTCTGCTGCCCCGTCTGTTCCTGCTGTTTGACGGAAGCTGTACTGGTTTTCTGCACATGCTTCCGTACCTCCCATAACATTTTCGCGAAATTTCACACTGGCTATCCATTCTTCCCCAATTTACGACTGACTGTCTTCAACGCATGATGGGATCTTCTACTCATCTGCTACTTTGCATGGTCCAACAACGGATGGCAGCAGAGTATGTCAATCGTTATGATGATTGTTTACGGAGTGGCTTAATATCTTTCCATCCTTCAGATGCCATTACCTTTTTTTCCCATTATTCTGAGGTTGAAGGGCACTCATCCTTAATTTAGGAATTGCAATAGCTCACCAAGCAGTTTCATGAACTCCAACCTCTCATATGAGGTCAAAATTGCACACATTTGCAGAAATGTTTTGCCCCAACTAAACACTCAATGTCGCCGATTCCAGCGAATGCAAGTCATTACCTCCCACTCCACATTAGTTATACCATGGTGGATTAAACCATCTGTTTACCATAAAGTCCAAACGTGCCACAGACATGAGCCTACCTCCTCTAACAAAAATTTGTGTTCTATTCAGTCCACTAAGCCAAGTAAGCATAACTGCGATTCTGCACTTTCTTTATTTGTGCCAGAATTTACCGAGAGCGATTCTCGGGCTTCCACTGCCGTTTAGCGGTTGGTTACTCCCATTCCATTCATTTGTCCTGGCCCCTACTCTGTCTACAGCCCTGTTCCCTATGTCCTATGTTTTGATGCCAGTCACATCGTATGTTGCCTGATCGCCCACAATGGTAAAATTTGGTGTCAACAAAAAATATACCCTTTCTGTTACGTACTGGTGTCACTACGCCTATCTCTTCTAAAGCTGTTGCCATTCCTATGGTTCCAGCCAAGTCTTGACGAAATTTCGCCAGCACCTTCCTTGACACGTCAGGTGGCAACCCCTGCAAAATGTCATCTCTTTTCGCCTACTCACACGGACTGACATTGAGTTTCCTTGTTCTACTGACGGAATTTTCTATGGATTTGCCCGGCCTTTGTGACATACTATTTAACTGCTTCCAATAAAAAGAAGATCGCAGTCACTAACATTCGCCATACCTGACTATAGTGATGCTGTTCTACAAGGACTGTCGTACGAAAGTTCACGCAGGCTAGAATGGTGATGAATGCTTGTGTGCGATATATTTGTGATGTATGCTATTTCGACCTTATCAATTGTGCCTACGAAAAATTATCATGGCTGCCTGCCCATAAACGTAGAGCCTGTTACACTCTGTCTGCTCTGTCGTCTTCTCAATCATTGCACTCCGTATAATTTAATTTCAACTTCTACTTTACTATCTGAACAGTACAGTAGAAAACCCAATCTGCGCCATCGCGTAATACTGCCATGTTTTCTAAATTATTTTCTAAATCAGGAACACGCCTCGGAAAGATCTTCCCCAAAAAATTACAGTAATTAAATTCCTTCCAAACTGCAAACCATGGTAGACAATTGGCGGAAAGCACAGGTGGCTACCTTCTATGACGAGGATATTGGAAAGTTAGTACAACGCTACGACTAATGTCTGCGTCAGAGTGCTGACTGTGTAGAGAAGGTGCAGCTGTTGGAAATAAAACATTTTTTATTTTTAATGTCGTTTGTATTTCACAACCGATCGGACCTTAATCAACGAATGAGTAGTTCTCTACATTACATTTTTTTCGCGTTTCCTACTCATTGTGAATTCTGTGTCTAGAACAATAGGAAAAAATACACCAAGGAAAAACATAGGAAAGGACTTAATAGTTGAAACACTGTTATACCTTTATCAACACAACTCAGTCGTTACGCCTGAGCGCCCATCATGCACACTCTCTGCATTCGCTGATGTAATACCCAAGCCTCCTGAAGTTAAGTATCACTGGTGGGTACTGAGCCCAAGGCGCAATAGGCCTGAGCAAATTACGTTACCTACACTAAACTGGGTCATACCAGCACATGTTTCTCTGCTGTTCCACCTAAAATTATCTCCTGACGGCGGGGGCCTAGTTTAGCAGGTGTATTGTTTATGAATAGTTTAAAAACAGACTACCAGTACATAAATATTATATTTGATTTAACTGCTCTTAAAATTTTTACTTCATATTCCCTTTTTCTTATTTCCAGTAACTGTATACCCTTTAGATTCAAGAAATTGTTCTAAAGTTTTTCTAATCATATTAAGCTTACCTGGATATTCTTTGTAGATTTCAGAAATAGCTGAAGTTATTTTCTCTATAGGAGATCATCTAACACAATTTTATCAATTATCTCGTTGTGCGCTTTAGTAATAAGTCTTCAGTGAGCTGAATATATTCAGGCAGCTGTTGTTCAGTATATCCAGTAATTAAGAAAAAGTAATTTCTGTACAAATCAATACTCTGATTAAATTCCTCTTTCATTTTATTGTATAAGTTAATTGAGTTGGGGCACAGCCCTAAGGTTGCTACAGCTACAGCTACAGGTGTGCACTACTAGTTCCTTGGCAGTCATTGAATCAGAAATGGTTCCTTAGAAAAATTTACTGAGAATCTCGTATAGTGGTTGATAGTGGCTATTTCTGAAATCTACAAAGAATATCCAGGTAAGCTTAATATGATTAGGAAAACTTTAGAACAATTTCTTGAATCTAAAGGGTATACAGTTACTGGAAATAAGAAAAAGGGAATATGAAGTAAAAATTTTAAGAGCAGTTAAATCAAATATAATATTTATGTACTAGTAGTCTGTTTTTAAAGTATTCATAAACAATACACCTGTAGCTGTAGCAACCTTAGGGCTGTGCCCCAACTCAATTAACTTATACAATAAAATGAAAGAGGAATTTAATCAGAGTATTGATTTGTACAGAATTTACTTTTTCTTAATTACTGGATATACTGAACAACAGTTTATCCCCATGAATGATGGACCTTGCGGTTGATGGGGAGGCTGCGTGCCTCAGTGATACAGATAGCCGTCCCGTAGGTGCAGCCACAATGGAGGGGTATCTGTTGAGAGGCCAGACAAACGTGTGGTTCCTGAAGAGGGGCAGCAGCCTTTTCAGTAGTTGTAAGGGCAACAGCCTGGATGATTGACTGATCTGGTCTTGCAACATTAACCAAAACGGCTTTGCTGTGCTGGTACTGCGAACGGCTGAAAGCAAGGGGAAACTACAGCCGTAATTTTCCCGAGGGCATGCAGCTTTACTGTATGGTTAAATGATAATGGCGTCCTCTTGGGTAAAATATTCCGGAAGTAAAATAGTCCCCTACTCGGATCTCCGGGCGGGGACTATTCAAGAGAACGTCGTTATCAGGAGAAAGAAAACTGGCGTTCTACGGAACGGAGCGTGGAATCTCAGATCCCTTAATCGGGCAGGTAGGTTAGAAAATTTAAAAAGGGAAATGGATAGGTGAAAGTTAGATATAGTTGAAATTAGTGAAGTTCGGTGGCAGGAGGAAGAAGTCTTTTGGTCAGGTGAATACAGGGTTATAAATACAAAATCAAATAGGGGTAATACAGGAGTAGGTTTAATAATGAATAAAAAATAGGAGTGCGGGTAAGTTACTACAAACAGCATAGTGAACGCATTATTGTGGCTAAGATAGACACGAAGCCGACGCCTACCATAGTAGTACAAGTTTATATACCAATGAGCTTTGCAGATGACAAAGAAATTGATCAAATGTATGACGAGATAAAAGAAATTATTCAGATAGTGAAGGGAGACGAAAATTTAATAGTCATCGGTGAATGGAATTCGATAGTAGGAAAAGGGAGAGCAGGAAACGTAGTAGGTGAATATGGATTGGGGTTAAGAAATGAAAGAGGAAGCCGCCTGGTAGAATTTTTCACAGAGCATAACTTAATCATAGCTAAAACATGGTACAAGAATCATGAAAGAAGGTTGTATACATGGAAGAAGTCTGGAGATACTAGAAGGTATCAGATAGGTTATATAATGGTAAGACAGAGATTTAGGAACCAGGTTTTAAATTGTAAGACATTTCCAGGGGCAGATGTGGACTCTGACCACAATCTATTGGTTACGAACTGTAGATCAAAACTGAAGAAACTGCAAAAAGGTGGGAATTTAAGGAGATGGGACCTGGATAAACTGACTAAACCAGAGGTTGTACAGAGTTTCAGGCAGAGCATTAGGGAACGGTTGACAATAAGGGGGGAAAGAAATACAGTAGAAGAAGAATGGGTAGCTCTGAGAGACGAAATAGTGAAAATAGCAGAGGATCAAGTAGGTAGAAAGACGAAGGCTAGCAGAAATCCTTGGCTAACAGAAGAGATATTGAATTTAATCGATGAGAGGATAAAATGCAAAAATGCAGTAAATGAAGCAGGCAAAAAGGAATACAAACGTCTCAAAAATGAGATCGACAGTATGTGCAAAATGGCTAAGCAGGGATGGCTAGGGGAGAAATGTAAGGATGTAGAGGCATATATCACAAGGGGTAAGATAGATACTGCCTACAGGAAAATTACAGAGACCTTTGGCGAAAAGAGAACCACTTGCATGAATATCACGAACTCGGATGGGAACCCAGTTCTAACAAGGGAACCTCCCCATCGCACCCCCCTCAGATTTAGTTATAAGTTGGCACAGTGGATAAGCCTTGAAAAACTGAACACAGATCAATCGAGGAAACAGGAAGAAGTTGTGTGGAACTATGAAAAAAATAAGAAAATATATAAACTGAGTAGTTCATGTGCAAGATAGGGAACATCAATTATAATATGAGCTCAGGATCGCCGTGGTCTCGTGCTTTGCGTGAGCAACTCTCGAACTGGAGGTCCTTGGTTCAAGTTTTCCGTCGAGCGAAAATTTTAATTTTTTATTTTCAGACGATTATTGTCTGACAAACTCTTAAGTTTTCATCGCTTTTTGGCAGTGATTATCACATCCACAAGAAAACATAAATCGGGCAAGGTAGAAGAATCTTTTTACCCATTCGCCAAGTGTACAAGTTAGGTGGGTCCACAACATATTCCCGTCATGTGACGCACATGCCGTCACCAGTGTCGTATAGAATATATCAGACGTGTTTTCTTGTGAGGGAATCGGTTGACCTATGACCTTGCGATCAAATGATTTCGGTTCCCATTGGAAGGGTACGTCCTTTCGTCTACTAATCGCACGGTTTTGCGGTGTGGTCGCAAAACAGAGACACTAAACTTATTACAGTGAACAGAGACGTCAATGAACGAACGGATAGATCATAACTTCACGAAAATAAAGAAAGTAAACTTTTCACTCGAGAGAAGACTTGAACCAAGGCCCTCTCATGTGGCAGCTGCTCACGCTAACCACAGGACCACGGCGCTTGTGAGCTCGGGTTATCCTTGATGTTGCATATCTTGCGCATGGACTACTCAGTTTGTATATTTTGCTTATTTTTTTCATAGTTCCACACAACTTCTTCCTTTTTTCTCGATTGATCTGTGTTCAGTTTTTCAAGGCCTATCCACTGCGCCAATTTACAACTAAATCTGAAGGGGGTGCGATGGGGAGGTTCCATTGTACGCAAAGAAGGGAAAGCAGAAATGTGGAAGGAGTATATAGAGGGTCTATACAAGGGCGATGTACTTGAGGACAATATTATGGAAATGGAAGAGGATGTACATGTAGATGAAATGTGAGATACGATACTGCATGAAGAGTTTGACAGAGCACTGAAAGACCTCAGTCGAAACAAGCCCCCGGGAGTAGACAACATTCCATTAGAACTACTGACAGCCTTGGGAGAGCCAATAGTGAAAAAACTCTCCATCTGGTGAGCAAGATGTATGAGACAGGCGAAATACCCTCAGATTTCAAGAAGAATATAATAATTCCAATCCCAAAGAAAGCAGGTGTTGACAGATGTGAAAATTACCGAACCATCAGTTTAATAAGTCACGGCTTCAAAACTGCTAACGCGAATTCTTTACAGACGAATGGAAAAACTGGTAGAAGCCGACCTCGGGGAAGATCAGTTTGAATTCCGTAGAAATATTGGAACACGTAAGACAATACTGACCCTACGACTTATCTTAGAAGTTAGATTAAGAAAAGGCAAACCTACGTTTCTAGCATTTGTAGACTTAGAGAAACGTTGACTGAAATACTCACTTTCATATTCCGAAGGTGGCAGAGGTAAAATACAGGGAACGAAAGGCTATTTACAATTTGTACAGAAACAAGATGGCAGTTATAAGAGTCGAGGGGCATGGTGGTGATGGTTAGGGTTTAACGTCCCGTCGACAACGAGGTCATTAGAGACGGAGCTCAAGCTCGGGTTAGGGAAGGATTGGGAAGGAAATCCGCCGTGCCCTTTCAAAGGAACCATCCCGGCATTTGCCTGAAACCATTTAGGGAAATCACGAAAAAACTAAATCAGGATGGCTGGAGACGGGATTGAACCGTCGTCCTCCTGAATGCGAGACCAGTGTGCTAACCACTGTGACACCTCGCTCGGTTCAAGGAGCATGAAAGGGAAGCAGTGGTTGCGAAGGGAGTGAGACGGGGTTGTAGCCTCTCCCCGATGTTATTCAATCTGTCTATTGAGCAAGCATTAAAGAAAACAAAAAAAATTCAGAGTAGGTATTAAAATCCATGGAGAAGAAATAAAAACTTTGAGGTTCGCCGATGACATTGTAATTGTGTCAGAGACAGCAAAGGACTTGGAAGAGCAGTTGAACGGAATGGATAGTGTCTTGAAGGGAGGATATAAGATGAACATCGACAAAAGCAAAAGGAGGATAATGGAATGTAGTCGAATTAAGTAGGGTGATGTTGAGGGTATTAGATTAGGAAATGAGACACTTAAAGTAGTAAAGGAGTGTTGCTATTCGGGGAGCAAAATAACTGCTGATGGTCGAAGTAGAGAGGATATAAAATGTAGACTGGCAATGGCAAGGAAAGCGTTTCTGAAGAAGAGAAATTTGTTAACATCGAGTAACACGGACGATAAACAGTTTGGACAAAAAGAGAATAGAAGCTTTCGAAATGTGGTGCTACAGAAGAATGCTGAAAATTAGATGGGTAGATCACATAACTAATGAGGAGGCATTGAATATAATTCGGGAGAAGAGGAGTTTTGTGGCATAACTTGACTACAAGAACAGATCGGTTGGTAGGACATGTTCTGAGGCATCAAGGGATCACCAGTTTAGTACTGGAGGGCAGCGTGGAGGGTAAAATCGTAGAGAGAGACCAAGAGATGAATACACTTAGCAGATTCAGAAGAATGTAGGTTGCAGTAGGTACTGGGAGATGAAGAAGCTTGCACAGAATAGAGTAGCATGGAGAGCTGCATCAAATCAGTCTCAGGACTGAAGACCACAACAACAACAAAACCGAACAACAACTTTTGCAGGACATAAGAAATCGTTTATAAATTAATTTTATCTTTATTTACCCAACAGTTAAGCAAATTATCAAAACCCATTCATTTCACACATACTTTATCTTCTTTATTCCCCAAAACGTTTTGACAAGATATATCTGGATAATTTGTCTTTTGTAGTTCTTGTTCGTAAAAATTTCCTTTCACATCTTCTCCATCCAAACCCTTCAGCTTGTATGTGACTGGATCAGAAAGAATAAGGTTTCCAGTTTCGAAAATTTCTGTTGGCCTGTTAGCAGTAAAACTTTCTTCGAAAGTACCTTCAAGTTTACTACTTATAAATTTGTCTCGTGTTTTAAATTATGGTTTATCATTCGATAAGCAGTAGCTGGCACATAATTTTTTCATTAACTTGTATTGCCATCATTTTTATTGGTCAATGTTTCGTATTAACATATTTATCAACCAGTTTTATAAGAACGTCAACCCACTTATAATTTCCCAGAGGAGCATATATCTTTCATGTCTTTTCTTTTAGTGTTCTATTAAATCTTTCAACAACAGATTCTTTTAATTCAGTAAATGTTGAGTAGTGGTTAATATTATATATTTTCATAAGTTCTTGAAATTGTTCTTTGTAGCATTCTTTACCATTATCTGTCTGTAGACTACTTGGAGTTCTCTCTCTAAATGTTTCTTCAAAAGCGTCAGCTACATTTTTACCCATTTTATATTTAACTGACAAAACTGAAGGAAATTTTGAAAAAATATCACTAACAATTAATAAGTATTATGTCCTTTAGCCATTCTGGGAATTCCTTTGAAGTTGCCTATGTTCATTTCTACTAGATCAGCATGCCATTAATCATCTATATCAATAGCAACAACATTTCGCCTTTTAAATTTTTTTCTCATTTTTTGTGTAATTCAGTAACGATTCCTTCCTGAATAGTAGACTACAGGCAGTGGCTGATGACACAGTCTTTGGACTGCATTCCATTACGAACAATATCTTTTTAACAACTTTACTATTTACATTTTACTTAGTGCAAAGATCTTCAATCCTCTGTCTTCCATTTTTGGTTGTTACTCTGTGAGAATTATATATATAGTCAACATTTAGATGTTGTAAGAAAATCTTTAATTTGATGTATGTACTTTCCTTCATTGCGCTTTCTAGTCATATCCATTGCAAAAAATCCAAATTGATCGTCTCAACATTTACTACAATATTCTTCAAATTCTTCAAACTTTGGATCACCACCAACAAACTCGTTATAAATATGATTCAAATTTCTATCATCTTGTTTAAATATATTTAAAAAATTTGAGTTATTTATCACTAATTGTATTATTATTTTTTAGTGTCTGAGCTAAATAAAAACGATCTGTTCCTCTGTGTCTGCCTCTAGTAAAATATTCTCTAACCACATCCTGATTTTCGAGAGTTAAATCATCGAGAACTACAAGAGAATTATCTCGATGTTGAATCAGTGGTATGATTTCATCATTATTTCCAACAAAACAGAAACATACAGATGGTTTATTGTATTCCAGTTCAAGCATCCCAGAGCCAGAATCCAGCTGTTAGTCGTTGGTGTTCTTTTTCCACATCCACTTTGTCCTATCGTTGCAAACTGAATGGAATTGGACAAGAGCTTGCTATGTTTACTTTTTTATTTCTTCTTTTTAATTCCTGTTTTCGGTTCCTAATCAGTTTTCATTTAATTAATAATATTTTTATTGGTAGTAAATGAGTCACCTGTTTCAAATGAGTGGTAAGTATTCTGTTCTCAAAAAAAGATTGTCTGTACCTATATGAGACATCTATAGTAATGTTCACTAATTGGTTTTTATACAACGTTTTGAACTCCGAATGTTATGCTGAAAAATAATAATTTGCATTGTGATGGAGACACATTAGAAGTTCCTGTTGTTCAATTTACTTTGAAAAACTACGAAAAATTTAGGAATTCGGTCAAACCAAACATTGACATAAATGCAGATGAAATTGAAAACAGTTGTTATTGAAAGTGATGTTAAAGTCTATACGAATATAAATGATAGTAGTGGAAGTGTGCTCTGATTTAGTGGCCAAACCATTCTTGGTAATGCAAAGATTGTTGCTAACAATGTCCGTAAAATAGTTCCATTCGAATTACTCAACATAAACTTTAATTTGACTGATGGAATGTTTGTGAAGCATACTGATCACTTGCATTGAGGAACTGACATTATTGCTTCATTCAAGCGTAATGCTGAATTTGGTGCACCACTGATTCATGAACCACATTATCCTGTGTATATTCCAGTTTTTGATACTATTCAGGTTTCAGAAATAACTATAACTGATGAAAATGATAGTTTGATTGACTTCAGTGGTGATTGTGTGACAGTTATTTTAGTAATGGTTTCAATAAAATTTTATTCTGATTAAATGAACAAGAATGAAAACTTTCAGTCTTATTCATTTCCTGTGAATGAGAAAAGTAAATACCTAAATGTTCTTAACAAGGACAGTGAAATTATAGGAGATGGATGTCTTCATCCTAATCATGTCAAATTGTGCACGAGCATTAGGACTGTTAAAGCTGATATATCAGATTATCCACCATAGAATATCCAGTGAAAGTTAATAGAGAGTTGTGGGGCAAAGGTATTTGATTTTATACTCATAAAAAAAGGAAAAATGTTTTATGTAGAAAATAAAATATCATAAAATAAGCATAGGAGTTCATATACTTAACAACAGCGTCACATAACCTGGCGTCACTACAGTTAATTCAACACGAACATTTAAACTAGCAGTGCATAGTGAGACCTCTGAGTTCCGCTGTCCACTGTTTGATTGCCTGAGCAGGTTGCTACTTCAGACGAAAAAAATTAAACCGTGCAGCTGCTACATGAATTTGACTGTCGTCATATTCATCTAGCACAGGGTCGTCTTACGTGACTTTCTCGGGAACATTTTCCGTGCACAGTTTGACACACAGCTTTTACGTCTCGCGACCAAGGGTGGACAAGAAACAAGCAGTGCGCTCCCTATTGTTAATATGCAGGTGGCAAAGTGCGCCTCTAATTACACTAGGTAGTCCGACCATTCTTCGTCTTGGCTGTGGTAGGGGCGAAATTTTAAAACAACTTCCAGCGACTGTGCTGCTTGTTGCTGTAGTGGAAACGTCAGCTGACCTACAGCGAGCAGGAGGCGTTCTATCCGCTACGCCTGAAACTGTGCAAGTTAGAACTGGAGCATGGCTTGCTTTGAAAAGATTCAAAGGTATTACGATTTGGTGATTTGGAGCTGTGTAACATTCGGCATCTGTAATACTGCAAGACTATACATATTTTCTTTGCAATGTATTATTACCATAACTTGAAAAGTGTTTCATGTCACAATAACTCTTTAATTTGTGCAGTGTTAATTAGCAACTAAAGTAAAAGTTAGTTTTACCATTTCATTTGTGATTAAAGTTCATCAACGAGAGCCACCAACTGCTATTGCATTCGCATGACTGTGTTGCTGTATTACGAACGATTTCTGTAGCACTTTCAAACTGCTCCAGTCATTCTTATTATAGATAGCTAAGTTTCGTTATGAAGAAAGCTGTTCAATATTGGTGTAAAAATAGGGAGCACCGAAAGTTGCAACAAGAAAAATACTAATAACCAGTTCATTAAGACTGGAAGCGAAGTTTACCCAATAACAGTGGCCTGAAAAGCTATATTTGTCACTTCCAAACTCATAATCCCAAAAAACTTGAAACACAATCACATGGGCGTTTCTGTAGCGTATTTGGACTGACGGTCGGATTTAAATATAAGCTATTTTCACTTGGAATTTCGCAAAATGAGTTGCACTAACCCCTGCCTAATTTATAAGAAATGCCGCTGCAGTTCTCTGTAGAAAATTATTCAGCTGGCGCATAAACGGGTAATCATTGAAAATATCAGTGTTCATATGCTTCAGCAACGGCCTTTAATGGTGTATTAAGTTCTTTGGCATGACGACTGCTTTGGAGGTGACAAATAGTTTTTTGTAAATAATTTGTTAGTCAAATAAATATTATTTTGATATTGTGTTTTGGAAGTATCTGTATGGACATACAGTGTGTTGTATTAGATGTCTATGTCGTAATATAGATGCTGTCCACCCGAACTGTAACGTTAACTTTCTCGTGTAAGTGCTACTTCTGTCGGATGGAAAGTTAATATGAACCTTATGATTAACTTCAAGCGGAAAACATTTCTTAACTACTGTGGTTACATTAATGCGCGTTATCAAATTGGATTTAAGCTTATTCCCGAGACACGTCATAACATACGAGCAGATATAAAAATAATAAATGTAAGACAAATGCTATTGCACTTTATTTCTAATTCTTGCCTCATATTTAACTTCAGTAATATAATTACTTAATAAATCGAAATATTGTTCCAACTATAATTTGAAATCCAGATCTTAAGTATGAAATACGTTACAGTAAAAACGTTTTTGAGGTGGAGAAAAGTAGACTTCAGAAACCTTCCGATAAGAATCGCATTCCTTGATTTACAGACACAATATGTTTCTGGATAGTTGGTAAGACCAATGTTGTTTTCAGCATAACAAATTTAGATACTCAGTAGTTTCCGTTTCTAATTTTTCAGAAACCGGAAACTTCAAAAACCTCTCCAGAATAAAGTACTTCCGTCTACATAGCTGGAACTTGTGTGTGCCCCAAGCAAGACCAATATATTTTTTTTTCTCAATACACCTCAACGATTTATGAGCTACGATCAGCAGCACTATAGCATTGTACGATGACGATGTTATTGAGTATAGGATTGACGGAGGACATCGAAACGTTTCAGATAAGACTAACTCATTTTGTTCTGTCACAAAATGGGGGAGAGGGTGTCACGGATGTCAGTCACGAGCTATGGTGGCAGTCATTAAAACAAAGGCGTTTTTCGCTACGGCGCGACCTTCTCATGAATTTTCAGTCACCAACTTTCTTCTAAAAGTGTGAAAATATTTCTTGGTCCCCACCTACATAGGAAGAAATGATGATCATAATGAAATAGAGAGATCAGAGCTCGCACGGAAAGATTTAAATGTTAGTTTTTCCCGCGCGCTGTTAAAATGTGGAACAGTAGCGAAGCAGCTTAAAGGTGAGTCTATGGACGATCATAGCGGAATGTAGAAAGAATTATACAAAATTTCCACTTGGTGTAATAAAAAGCAGCTCTTTATATGTGCATAAATGCAAGATAGGACCTATAAAAAAGAGAAAGAGCCCTAGAGTAATTGATTACAAGATGAATGGTGGACATCTTGAGCACGTCATATAGTGCAACTATATACAAATAATACTAAGAAACGAAATAAAATGGAAAGAACGCACAAAACCGTTATTAGGGAGGGCAAATGCATTACCTAGATTTTTACAAGGGTTCTGGGAAAGTGTAGAGCTTTTATAAAGGAAATCGCATACAAGACGCATGCGCCACCAATTGCACAGTACCATTCCAGCGTTGTGAGTCATTATCAAGTAGGCATGGTAGTAGACATCGAACGAATTCACAAAAGCGTTTCTAAGAACGTAACTGGTCACTATAGCCCAATCAAAAGTGTAATAGAAATGACGGATGATTTTAAATAGAAATCCATGCAGAAATATAATGTAGTTCTAGCGAAATCCTGTATGGTAATGGAAGCTACAAAAAACATAACCAGTTAAATTTATTGTTCTTTCCACTGGGTGTTTCGGAGAATTAAACAACCATCGGTTGGTGGAACTTGTCTGTCAATAAGTCAAGAAAGTGTTGTATTTGGGACTTCCCTGTAACTACTGGCGGCGTCTGGCAGCAGAGGCCCAACCTTCCGTAAAACGTAGAGATCAAAAACAATAAATGTTACTGGTTATAGTAATTTGTACTTTCAACTGACGTCAAGAACTATCAAGAACAAACTTAAAGTACAATCTTCTTCTATTTGCTAGGTGCAGATAACCTGTAGTCTAAGAAGACTGTGGGATAATAGTGCTTCAACCACCGGTTACCTCGCGTAGGGATCGTGAGAATAAGATGAGTAACATTAGGTAGCGTAAAGAGGCAAATCGACAATAATTTTTCTCTCCCTCAATACGCAAATATGACGGCAAATGGATAGTATTGTACAAAATTCCCTTCACCACGGACTGTACTGATGCTCCTGAGTATATACGTATTTGTTAATTGCCCTTCAAAGTTTCAAGGCCGATAATAATTTCTGGGAATTTAAACGTTTTACCCAACTACATACAAATATTAATTTCAGTCTATTTGGAGTTACCATACATAAGTAAAAAGACAATGCGTAGTGACCCACTGCTTAAAGTATCGCTCTTGGATTTGCGAATTAGCCTGTCCATGTTATCCCGTCTAGTCACAATAAATGAGCACCGCCTTTGCTCCACGTCAGCGTGCAATAACCACCCACAGACAGCAAGTGGCAGCAGTAGCAGTGGAGGGTATATAAAGCGTGTCGGGGAGAATGCAGTCGTTCTCGTAAAGCGGAAACGGAGCGATTTCTCTGAAGTTCAAAAGGGAATGATCTTTGGCTTACGAGCCACGAATGGTAGAATTCCAGAAACGGCTAAGTTTGTGAACTGCTCGCGTGCCGCTGTGGTTAAAGTACATTGTGCATGGCAAAATTCCGCTATCAACTGTAGTGCACCACGGGCCATATGTTGGACGACGGCTGCAGAGATGTGTACAGGCGAAAAGACGTGCAACTGTTGAGCAGCCGACCGCCCAAATACTCCAAGGGGCTACCATCAGTATATCCTCAAAAACTCCTTCGTAACAGGCGCCTAGTTCGTGCACAAACGCTGACTGCTGTTTAGCAGCGACGAAGGCAGGAATTTGCACTCCAGTTCCGCAGCTGCACGTCCAATGAGTGCGACAGGTGTCCCCTGCAGATGAATCACGTTTTATACTCCATCAGACAGATGGCCGTTGGCGTGTACGGCGTGAAACGTCTGAAACCAAACACCGTGCAGCAATCTTAGATATGGTCCAGGCCGAAGGAGGGACGTTATGGTCTGGGGATTGTTTTGGTGGGAATAATTAGATGATTTTGTCATTCCGGATGACACAGTGGAATAACACTACTATGCATCTATCCTGGGGACCATTTCCACCCCTGCAAGCGCTTTTTTTCCCTCGGCACGATAGCATCTACCTGCAGGACAATGAAACGTATTACACAGCTTCTACATCTACATACATACTCCACAATCAACCATACGGTGCGTGGCGGAGGGTACCTCATACCACAACTAGCATCTTCTCTACCTGTTCCACTCCCAAACAGAACGAGGGAAAAATTACTGCCTATATGTCTCTGTACGAGCCCTAATCTCTCTTATCTTATCTTTGTGGTCTTTCCGCGAAATGTAAGTTGACGGCAGTAAAATTGTACTGCAGTCAGCCTCAAATGCTGGTCCTCTAAATTTCCTCAGTAGCGATTCACGAAAAGAACGCCTCCTTTCCTCTAAAGACCCCCACCCGAGTTCCTGAAGCATTTCCGTAACACTCGCGTGATGATGAAACCTACCAGTAACAAGTCTAGCAGCCCGCCTCTGAATTGCTTCTATATCCTCCTTCAATCCGACCTGATAGGGCTCCCAAACGCTCGAGCAGTACTGAAGAATAGGTCGTATTAGTGTTTTATAAGCGATCTCCTTTACAGATGAACCACATCTTCCCAAAATTCTACCAATGAACCGAAGACGACTAGCCGCCTTCCCCACAACTGCCATTACGTGCTTGTCCCACTTCATATCGCTCTACAATGTTACGCCCAAATATTTAATCGACGTGACTGTGTCAAGCGCTGCACTACTAATGGAGTATTCAAACATTACAGGATTCTTTTTCCTATTCATTTGCATTAATTTACATTTATTTATATTTAGAGTTAGCTGCCATTCTTTACACCAATCACAAATCCTATCCAAGTCATATTGTATCCTCCTACAGTCACTCAACGACGATACCGTCCCGTACACCACAGCATCATCAGCAAAAAGCCGCACATTGCTATCCACCCTATCCAAAAGATCATTTATGTGGATAGAAAACACGAGCGGACCAACCACAGTTCCCTGGGGCGCTCCAGATGATACCCTCACCTCCGATGAACACTCACCATCGAGGACAACGTACTGGGTTCTATTACTTAAGAAGTCTATGTGCGTGGTTCGAAGAGCACCAACATGAGTTTACCGTACTCCCCTGGCGACCAAACTGGCCGGATTTAAACCCAATCGAGAATTTGTGGAACCACCTCGATCTGGCAGTTCGCACCATGGATCCTCAACCGAGAAACGTAGTGCAGCCGTGCAGTGCACTGGGGTCGGCATGGCTCCATATCTCGCAAAACGGCACTCACTCTCTTCCTGCACGTCTGTCAGTGGTCCGGACTACTAAAAGTGTTTACTCAAGGATCTGACGGGTGGTCGCATTAATGTGACTGGATAGTGTATTCGATCTGAAGTTATCCCGGTGCATTTCCAATTTGAACAGTTCTCGCGTATCCGACCGGGTAGCGTCGTAATTTCTCCACAATATTTCGGCAGATGTACACGCTGCCATCTTCATCGCACTTGCGACTTGTTAGTGAGCTTCGACGTAGTGTCCCTCTTCACTAGGGTACCACTCAAAGATTCCATCGATATGATAACCAAGAAATTCGACAACAACCTAACAAGGCTCTTCGAGTTCGTGCTCACCTCAGCATACTTCCTTTTCGACATGGCCGAGCGGTTCTAGGCGCTACAGTCTGGAACCGCGTGACCGCTACGGTGGCAGGTTCGAAACCTGCCTCGTGCATGGATGTGTGTGATGTCCTCAGGTTAGTTATGTTTAAGTAGTTCTAAGTTCTAGGGGACTGATGACCTCAGAAGTTAAGTCCCATAGTGCAGAGAGCCATTTGAACCTGTTCGACGGACAGTATTATGAACAGATAGATGGCGTCGCCATGGGATGCCCTCTTTCACAGGTTGTAGCCAACTTTTTTATGGAAAATTTCGAGGAGAAGGCACTAGAAAAAGCCAAACAAAAACCGACTTGTTTCTTGCGCTACGTGGATGACACGTTTGTTGTTTGGCCACATGGACGGGACAGCTTAAATGAATTTCTCGAACACCTCAACTCGCTGCACCCCAACATACAGTTCACGATGGAGTTCGAGGAGGATGTTGCCCTACCGTTTCTTGATGTCCTGGTCAAACGGAAACCTGACGGCAAGCTGGGACACAGTGTATATAGGAAACCTGCATACACCGATTTGTACCTAAATGCCTTCAGTTGCCACCACAACTCTCAGCGTGAAGGCGTTTTGCGCACACTCGTTCAGAGGGCACGATCGATCTGCTATCAGCAGAGCCTTCCAGCAGAACTACTGCACCTCTAGACAACATTTCTGAAAAATGGGTTCAACCAGAAGCAAATAAGACACGCACTCAGACAGACTGCGCCAAGAGAACAAGAAGAAGAAACAGAAGAACACAAGTCATTGGCGTGCATTCCGTTTGACGGAAACACCTCAAGAAAAATCGGCAGCATCCTGGGGAAACACACTGTGAAATGTGTATTCCGACCCCCTGTAAAAGCCTCGACTCTACTGGGTTCAGTGAAAGATGACCTAGGCCTTCGAAAGCGAGGCGTTTATCAAATTCCCTGTCAGTGCGATAAATCATACATTGGGGAGACAGTCCGCACTGTAGAAGAGCGGTGTCGCGAACACAAGCGCCATACCGAATTACGCTAGGCCACTAAATCAGCCGTGGCTGACCGTTGTATAAAGACTGGCCATACTATGGACTATGAAAAAACAAAAATACTCTGTCATTCCTCCTACTTCTGGGACTGCGTTACTAAAGAGGCAATCGAAATCCGACTACAGGAAGATCTAATTAATGAAGACATCGGCCTTCAACTTAGTCAGGCTTGGAACCCTGCACTCAGTCCAGAGAGAAAGATGCGGTCCCAGAGATCGAGGACCGCCCACGACAGCGGCAGCAGGGAGACTGCAGACCCCAGTTCAAACCCAGGCGCCGCTTACCCCACCACCTCCAGTAGCCGCCGCGCTGGCCGCACCAAAGACACCAGGAGAGGAACGGTGGAGAGGGTAACGGCTATTATATATAGGGCGCGGAGAGGAACAGCACAGCATTCATCAGGAACCACCTGAAGATATCAGCGTATACGTCTGCCGAAATATTGTGGAGAAATTACGACGCTACCCGGTCGGATATCCGAGAACTGTTCGGATAGTGTATTGTTTTCCATGGTACACCTAATAGTTTAAAGGCGTGTACACACTAGACCAGTTAAGGCCAAAGAACGGCAGCAAATGGATTCGGCCGAACGTTGGCCACCAATGCATTGATTTTCGCCCCCCCATCCTCACCAAACCTTGGTTGGAACTAAGGGATTCAGCCATGTGGAATCGTATTTGGCTCTGATAACTTGTCCAGGTTGTTCCCATTTTAGTATTGCTACAATCATATTACTTACAATTTCATCTGCCGATATTATGAAAAAGAAGAGGATTTGGTAGCCGTCGCATGGCTAACATTAATTTGATTGCAAGACGCTGATTATCAGAAATAATAAGAAGATTCGACTACGGTGGACAAGCACTTTTTTAAATAAGTAGGAAGCAGTGTCATGGAATAAAATTGTATCATCTTTAAGCTGAAGTGAAGTATGGAATATTTCGTAGTTTTTTCTGAATGAAAGCTACAGTTTTCCAGTTGTTTTTGAATTGTGTAGACCGTAAGGATTCCCGTTCACGATAAAACTCTGTTATATTTAATGCTCACTTCGTATTCCACGCCGCACTCAGATGTTTTTAATCACAAAAATGCAAACTCGTTCAACAGACATAGCAAATCGCTGTTGAACCACCGAACATTCGACCTCGCATCCACACTAAGAGAGGGGTTCCAATGCCACCCACCTGTCAAGGCAGTGATGTTAGCGGCTGTGGTACGAACCGCAATCACAACCAAGCGCTTCGTTGGCTTCAGTTTCCCGCAAGTACACACTAAGCAAAACTCGGCCAGCAAAATGGCTGGTTGTCGTTCATTGGCTTAGTATGTACGTTCTGTAAGGCAAATGCCATGATGACGAAGACATGGCCGATATACGTAACCAATCTGAGCTTATGCTCATCACCGACAAGAAAATTAAATCTCAATCTTCGTTACGTCAGTTTAAAAGACGCCATTGCCACATGTAAGTCAAATATTTAATGAGAACATGTCAGATGACACATTTGGATACGTGATTATGAATGCTAAGAAGACGGTTCTGAGGGAAGGTAACAGAAGAGATTTAAAGACAACGTTTCCCTTTTTCTTTGAAATTATCGTTTTTCGTCATTGCATAATGCTTATATGCTAATTTGCCAATTGTATTTTCACGAATATGTCTCTTACGGGCTTAAGGCTTTCCTACTCAGCTGTAAATTGTATATTTCATGCTGTTTGCTGTTTTTCACTTCTTAGTGAGATCGTTGTTCTGTATTACCATTTGTTATGCATCAAGCATAACTGTAGCAATAGCACGGTATCCTGCAATGTTCTGTGCAATGCATTTCATCATACGAATAGATTCATTTTTCTCTTTGATATCAACTATACAGGCGTAAGTTTTCACTCATAATAAAAAAAACTGCATCACAATCTTCCTACGACATTCACTGTTCATCTTATCTGCTATTATTTTGTTGTGGAATGCTGTAAGTTGTGTCTGTTGCACAGTCTCAGAAAAACACATTTTTCATATATTTCTAAACCTCTTCAGTCTTTCTGTTGTACATATAACTGTCTGTACATTCATAGAATAATTCATCAATAACCCTATACCTTAGCTTCATCTCATGTTAACATAAATCCCACATTATATCTTTACATTCATCTAAGATGCCAATTTCACTGTGGCTGGATTATAAAATGTTATTTTTGTTCTTCAGATACGTATTGAAACCATCAGGATCCAGTTTAATGTCAGTTCCATTTATGAGTTGATATACACCTTTTCACCATATGATGGATTAAATTTGAACATTATTTCAATCTAACCCGTTTTAATTTAAAGGGTTAGGTATTTCTTCACATTTCTGCATTGAACAACACTCTTAATCCGTCTGCACAAAGTTGCAGTTCATCACTTCATTTTAAGAAGGAAATGGTAGATCTTATGAGCATTATTTACTTATTGTCAATGCTGTATATCTAGTCGAGAGTGAAGTTTCATTTCAAGAATCTTATATACCGCGCAACACGAATTTCGTGTTCTTGTTATGAAAGATTCCTCACCCCTTCCGTTGGGCTTCATGAATTCGCCTAGATACTTAAATTTATCTGTCATTCTGGTATGTTAATACTTTGTGCTCGATTTTTTCGTGGTACAGTTATGTTTTTCTTTACCTCTTTTTCTTCGTTGGAGATGAGTTATCTAGCTTTCGTGCAGTTAAAGGTTTCTACCTTTTTCTGCAAACTTTCCATTGAACAAGAACTGATAAACCATCTCTATATGCTAAAAAGTCGCTTTTTAGATTATCATTTTTCCTGGCAACTTGTATTCGACCCTTGATCTTAGATTCCGCTGATTTCTTTCGTTATCCTATGATCACTCTCGCATGTCAACAGTTACACAAGAATGGAAATAGTTCATCGCCTTGTCCATTTCCTGCTTTAATCAAATGGATCTGATATTTTTCCTAAGGTTTTACATCTGTTAATGTCTCTTATGGAAGCGTTATATGTATTTTACCCCAAACGCATCCAGAGTTTTGACTTTGTCATATTTTTCTCTTACATCTACTTCAGGAAATGAAATAGAGGACAAATTCGTTTTCTGTTCTCTAAATCTCTAATAGTAGCTTTTCTCAGTCTTCATAAATATATTGACCTCAATATTTTAACTGATGCTTTCTGCGACCACAGTAACACCGAGATGGATACTTCATTTATTAGAAACAAAGAATCTCTTTATATCTTATTCAGAGGAAACGAAAATGTTACACAAACAGTTTTTGTTACTGGTGTGTAGCCTATCACTCAGTATTGTTTAGGCTTTATTTTCAAGTCACGATCCGAATTGTCGCTCTAAATTTAATTGTCATTGGTTTCTTAAAGGTGTAATTCATTATATTTACACCTCTTTCTATGGTTGTCACTCGTTTGGTTTTTGCGAAACACTAAGACACTTTTTTAATCACTCTGATTTTTATATTGCTAAGCTATAGTTCCTTCATCTGAACTCTGTATTAGAAAGACTATTATTTTAAATGTTTTTTCGTAGTTAATGGTGTATTTTTCAAATACTTAACAAAATACTTTTCACTATAGTTTTGTTTATATGGCGTGTACTTCAATGCGAAATGCTTTTAATAATTTCCACAATGCAATTCTGTCTCTAAATCGGGCAGAAAACCCAAAGAGATTCTGGTTCTACATAAAGCACACCAGTGGCAAGACCCAATCAATACCTTCACTGCGCGATAACAACGGTGAAGTCACTGATGACAGTGCCACTAAAGCAGAGTTATTAAACACGATTTTCCGAAACTCCTTCACCAAAGAAGACGAAGTAAATAGTCCAGAATTCCAATCAATAACAGGTGCCAAAATGAGACACAAAGAAGTAGTTATCCTCGGAGTAACAAAGCAACTTAAATTGCTTAATAAAGGCAAGGCCTCCGGTCCAGATTGTATACCAGTCAGGTTCCTCTCAGAGTATGCTGACAAAATAGCTCCACATTTAGCAATTATATACAACCACTCGCTCACAGAAAGATCCGTACCTAAGGACTGGAAAATTGCTCAAGTCACACAAATACCCAAAAAGGAAAGGAGGAGTAATCCGCGGAATTACAGGTCTATATCACTAACGTCGATTTGCAGTAGGGGTTCGGAACATATACTGTATTCGAACATTATGAAGTACCTCGAAGAAAACGAATTATTGACACATAGTCAGCACGGTTTCAGAAAATATCGTTCTTGTGAAACACAACTAGCTCTTTATATTCATGAATTAATAAATGCTATCGATAGGGGATGTCAAATTGATTCCATATTTTTAGATTTCACACCGTTCCTCACAAGCGTCTTCTAACCAAACTGCGTGCCTACGGAGTATCGCCTCAGTTGTGCGACTGGCTTCGTGATTTCCTGTCAGAAAGGTCACAGTTAATAGTAACAGACGGAAAGTCATCGAGTAAAACAGAAGTAATATCCGGCGTTCTCCAAGGAACTGTTACAGGCCGTCTATTGTTCCTGATCTATGTTAACGACATAGGAGACGATCTCAGATTGTTTGCAGATAATGCTGTCATTTAGCGTCTTGTAAAGTCATCAGATGATCAAAACGACTTGCAAAATGATTTAGATAAGATATCTGTATGGTGCGAAAAGCGGCAATTGACCCTGAATAGCCGGCCAGGGTGGCCGAGTGCTTCTAGGCGCTTCAGTCTGGAACAGCGCGACTGCTACGGTCGCAGTTTCGAATCCTGCCTCGGGCATGGATGTGTGAGATGTCCTTAGGTTAGTTAGGTTTAAGTAGTTCCAAGTTCTAGGGGACTGATGACCTCACATGTTAAGTCCCATAGTGCTCAACCGAGCGGGGTGGCGCAGTGGTTAGACACTGGACTCGCATTCGGGAGGACGACGGTTCAATCCCGCGTCCGGCCATCCTGATTTAGGTTTTCCGTGATTTCCCTAAATCACTCCAGGTAAATGCCGGGATGGTTCCTCTGAAAGGGCACGGCCGACTTCCTTCCCACTCCTTCCCTAATCCGATGAGACCGATGACCACGCTGTCTGGTCTCCTTCCTCAAAACCAACCAACCAACCCATAGTGCTCAGAGCCATTTGAACCATTTTTGATCTTGAATAAGGAGAAGTGTGAAGTTATTCACATGAGCACTAAAAGAAATCAGCTAAATTCCGATTAGCCGATAAGTCACACAAATCTGAAAGCTGTAAATTCAACTAAATACTTATGGATTATAATTACAAATAACCTAAATTGGAACTATCACATAGATAATATTGTGGGTGGAACAAACCAAAGACTGCGGTTTATTGGCATAACACTTAGAAGCTGCAACAGGTCTGCTAAAGAGACTGCTTACACCACGCTTGTCCGCCCTGTTCTGGAGTATTGCTGTGCGGTGTGGGATCCGCATCAGGTGGGACTGACGGATGACATCGAAAAAGTACAAAGAATGGCAGCTCGTTTTGTATTATAGGGGAGATAGTGTCACAGACATGATACGTGAATTGGAATGGCAATCATTAAAACAAAGACGTTTTCCGTTGCGACGGGACCTTCTTATGAAATTTCAATCACCAGTTTTCTCCTCCGATTGCGAAAACATTCTGATGGCACCCACCTACATAGCGAGAAATTATCACACCATAAAATAAGAGAAATCAGGGCTCCCACAGAAAAATTTAAGTGCTCGTTTTTCCCGCGTGCAGTTGGAGAGTGGAACGGTAGAGACACAGCTTGTAGGTGGTTCATTGAACCCTCTGCCAGTCACTTTATTGTGAATAGCATGCAGAACTATATCCTTTGCCTTCTTTCATGTATTACTTTGTGAGTAGGATTTGCTCACTATTTTTTCTTTTAAATACTCTAATTCTCCACGTATCTTGTATTGAAGTATTTATCATTTATATTAGCAGTGGTTTAAAGTTCTCTTATTTTTCTTCGCGAATGGGCGGTTGAAAACGTAATTTATCTTCCTTTTACTGTTTATTTGGGTCTTTGTGAGATTACTGAGATTCCCCATTTTTAGTTCCGCTGACGGTTTCGACAAACGACCATTCTCTTAGTTACTGACTCCTGTAACACTGCCATTTTGGTAGCCATGCATATTACAACTGAAAATTGCAGATTATTTGATTGGAGGATTTCCTTTTTTTATTGCTCCATTTGTGCGTGTTAAGAATTTATAACGTAGCGGATGGAAGTGATTTGGCTGAGGATTATATCTTAATCGTAGGTAGGAAAGGAAATCGAACATTCCGAGTTTGGAGTTGATCGTCTAACCACGCTCGGCAGCAACTTCTGGGAGCCGCAGATATTGCGAGCCGCGGGCCGCCTGCTTAGCGTAGGCGGCTAAGCAGAGCTTAAGCAGGCGGCGGACGCTGCACTCATTGTGGCGCTCTCTCATTTGCCTAAGTGCACGCAAGCCGCACTGCGCGCGGACAACGTTATTAATCCCTGCGAAGGAGTCGCAAAGGGCAAGGCGGCCGGCCGGGCCCTCGGCTTTGTGTTTTTGCTGCACATTTCGCCCTCGCAGAATCTCGGAGACGAACAATAAGTAAATGGAATACGGCGAAAAGATCTCCGCAGGAGGAAGAGTAATTCGTCAGAGCGTTAGAGGAGTCTGCTACAAAAACAGCGAGGGAGCCGCTAGTGCCTACGACTGCAGTATCATCAGGAGGGGAGGACAAACAGGTCGTCCCGCAGTCTCCAGCCATCTTCCTCAATGATATCAGGTTACTGCACGAAGCCCCTCTGATGTCGTCTATTGGTCGTTAAGCAGATTATAGCTACTATATGCGTTCGCGAGGCTACTTCCTCCAGTGTTGTCTCTGCGACAGCTACAAACAACGTACAAGTTCGGAGAATTCTGGAACCTGTACAGAAAACTGGACTAGAGATCAAGATAAACATCATTTCCGCCGTTTTTACTGCTCATGAAAACCACACAATGCATGTTGTACCACAGTACAGCGAGACCTTCAGAGGTGGTGGTTCAGATTGCTGTGCACACTGGTACCTCTAAGACCCAGTAGTAAGTCCTCTTCCATTGATGTATACCTCTATTCGTCGTGGTATACTATCCACAAGTTGATCATGACACTGTTGGTCTAGATTGTCCCACTCCTCAACAGCGATTCTGCGTAGACCGCTCAGAGTGGTTGGTGGTTCATGTCGTTCATAAACAGAGCTTTTCAAACTATCCCAGGCATGTTCGATAGGGTACATGTCTGGAGAACATTCTGGCCACTCTAGTCGAGCGATGTCGTTATCCTAAAGGAAGTCATTCACAAGATGTGCACAATGGGGGCGCGAATTGTCGTCCATGAGGCCGAATGCCTAGCTAGTACGCTGCCTATATGGTTGTATTATCGTGCGGAGGATGGCATTCACGAATCGTACAGCCGTTACGGTGCCTTCGACCACCAGCGGCGTACGTCGGCCCCACATAATGCCACCCCAAAACAGTAGGGAACCTCCACCTTGCTGCACTCGCTGGACAGTGTGTCTAAGGCGTTCGGCCTGACCGGGTTGCCTCCAAACACGTCTCCGACGATTGTCTGGTTGAAGGCATATGCGACAGTCTTCGGTGAAGAGAACGTGATGGAAATCCTGAGCGGTCCATTCGGCATGTTGTTGGGCCCATCTGTGCCGCGCTGCATGGTGTCGTGGTTGCAGAGATGGACTTCGCCATGGACGTTGGAAGTGAAGTTGCGCATCATGCAGCCTATTGCGCACAGTTGAGTCGTAACTCGACGTCCTGTGGTTGCACGAAAAGCATTATTCAACATGGTGGCGTTGCTGTCAGGGTTCCTCCGAGCAATTATCCGTATGTAGTGGTCATCCACTGCAGTAGCAGGCCTTGGGCAACCTAAGCGAGGTATGTCATCGACAGTTCCTGTCTCTCTGCGTCTCCTCCATGTCCGAACAACATCACTTTGGTTCACTCCGAGACGCCTGGACGCTTCCCTTGTTGAGAGCCTTTCCTGGCACACAGCAACAATGCGGACGCGATCGAACCGCGGTACTGACCGTCTAGACATTGTTGAACTACAGACAACATGAGCCACGTACCCACTTCCTGGTGGAATGACTGGAACTGATCGCCTGTTGCACCCCCTCCGTCTAATAGGCGCTGCTCATGCATGGTTGTTTATATCTTTGAGTGGGTTTAGTGACACCTCTGAACAGTCAAAGGGACAGTGTCTGTGATACAATTTCCACATTCAACGTCTGTCTTCAGGAGTTCTGGGAACCGGGGTGATGTAAAGCTTTTCTTGATGTGTGTATATCCACATCTATACAGCAGACGGCACATAGTGAATCAGTACCATCTCCTTTTGTATATTACTCATTGATTTTTCGTGGGAAGAAAAGCCACTTTTTTCCTCTGCATGACCCTGAGTTTCTCTGATCTAAGCGTCATCAGCGTTACGAACAACTTATTTTGGAGATAATACGCCTCTTCACGCGTTTTTTAACTTACTTCACCTCCCCTTTCCCCCCACCCGTTGCATTTCGTGAGTAAGTTTCTCCGCAATACATCTCACTGTGTTTTTAATCTTTTCTCTATATTCCATTAATCCAGCTTGGTACGCCTCACAGACCGACGAACGGTATTCAGGAAGTGGTCCGAAGCTGGTCTCGTAAGCAACCTCTTTGGTGTGTGCATTCCACCTACTTAGGATTCTTCCAGTTAATCTGCGTCTCCCAACTGCCTTCCATACAGAGGCACTTTGATAGGAAACTTAAAATTGTGACTTTCTCATATCACATAGGCAAACGATATCGCGTATTTTTGTCTATTTTCAACGCATACATTAAATTTCTTTGTACGAGGGATGTTCAGTAGGTAATGCTACACATTTGTTTCTCTAGCAGTCACTGTTGAAAAAAAATGCGAAATTTGTTTTGGGATATTGTGGTATATTCCTGCTTCAACCCCTATGGCTTCGTGAAGTTCAGATAGGAGAGTCTTCAAAATGGCGTCTGTAACGAAGATGAGTTCCAAGTAGACAACAGTCATTGAGTTTCTTAGCAGAAGACCAGGGCGCCGCAGACATTCATACGCGCTTGCAGGATGTCTACAAATACCTGGCAGTGAACAAAAGCACGGTGAGTCGAGCTCTGGATCTAAGATATTTCCAAACCGGGGCAATACCTTGATAGTGGCGCACCCCTCCCTTCCCCCCCCCCCCCCCCCACCGCCGCCACCCCCTTCAAGCGTTTCAGATACGACTTCAAAAAGTTAAGAAAACGATTTTTCAAAAATATGTTCATTTTCCTGAAGAATTTCATATGAAAAAAATATATGTTCGCGGAAATGTAAGACAAGTTATTTGACCACGTGTCAAAGTGCAGTGCCACGCCTCTTCACACAGCAGTCTTCTATTATATATCACTGTACTTCGCTCTGTGTAATTCAATCCTGTATATTTTGTAATGGAAGCCATCATTCACCTACATTCAAGACCGTGGAAATTAAAATGTCCTATGGTGCCTTTCCTACTCCCAGTGGCCCAATTCGACATCACACCCCCTTAAAAAAAACTCGCAATTAATACTGGGTGGGGTTATTTGTGACCAACAGAATAATAACTATTCAGAAAATTTGAACTCTTTATTGTCGATTAGTTAATAACTTTCTCCTTTGTGTCACATAAACTTAAACACAGAAAACATAATTGTAGCTGTGTATAGGTCCCCACTGCGAAATTTCCAGCTATTTTTGAAGAAAAACCAGGATCTTTGTTGTGCTATCTGTCAGACAGAGGGAAGCAAATTATTGTTCATGGGGATTTCAATGTAGATTTTATTAAATAGCCAGATAGAAAGTTTTACCTTGAAGTATTAGTTGGTTTTTCAAATTTGACATCAGCTACTGATTTTCCCACTCAGGTAGTACACAAAAGCAGCACACTGATAATGTTTTTATTGACAAAGATAAATTTAATAAAATAAAAACTTCTAATGTTAAGAATGGTCTGTATAATCAATATGCACAGCTTTTAACAGTATATGACATACCTCCAAACAGAAATGCCAAACTTTCCTCCAAAATAGTGCATTCAATTAATGATTTAACAACTGCAACTTTTAGGGAAAGCTTGCTACACTTACACTGGGATGAGGTGTACAGGGAACCTGACGTTAATTTAAAATTTAACCTATTGCATGATACCTTTGTGAGTGTATTTAAAAACAATTTCCCTAAGGAAACAGTGAAACATATTTGTAAGAAACCGTCTAGAAGGCCATGGCTTACTAAAGGGGTAAAAATCTCTTGTAAACAGAAAAGGGAAATTTATCTTATAGCTAGAAGGAATAATGACCCAGAAACAGTCAAACATTATGAAAACTAGTGCAGAAGTGTGTACATTATGTCTGAGATAGGTAACTCTGGTAATAAAATTAAAACGAACTGGAATAATGTTAAAAGGGAAACAGGGCAACCGAGAGCACAGGAAGACTTTATGTCTATCAAACTCAAGGAAAAGTTGGTTAAGAAAAAGTCATATGTAGAGAATAATTTTAATAATCATTTTTAAGTGACATAGAGAAAACGCTAAACTGTATATGGAAGAGACAACATCTATGCAATTTGATAAAATTGAATTTCAACTCACTTCTCCTACTGAAATTAGGAAAATAATAAATTCGCTCAAAAGTGAAACTTCGCATGGAATTGATGGCATTTCCGACAGAGTACTAAAAGCTTGTTCGCAATAGAAAGTTGGATTCACAGCCACATATGTAGAAGCTCCCTGAAACAGTCCGGATACACTGAAATATGGTGGTGTGAAACCGTTCCATAAAAAGGCGATAGGTCTGATGTTAAAAACTACCAATTAATCTCACTTCTGACAGCTTTATCCAAAATTCTTGAAAAAGTAATGTATTCAAGACCGCTTCACGTATCTGCAAAAATGAAGTGCTAACAAAACATCAATTTGATTTTCAGAAAGATTTTTCAACAGAAAATGCTATATATATTGTTCCACTCGTCAAATATTCAATGCTCTGAATAACCAACCATCACCCATTGGGATATTTTGCAATTCTCAAAGGCTTTTGACTATGTGAATCATGAAATTCTTCTAGGTAACCTTAGGTATTGCGGCATGAGTGGAACAGTGCACAAATGGTTTCGTTCATACTTAACTGGAAGAATGAAGAAGATTGAAATTAACAGTACAGATAGTCTACAAAAATCAGCTGAGTCATTTAACTGGGAAGGTATCAAGTGCTGTTCTTAATATATATTAATAACTTGCCACTCTGTATTAGTGAAGATGCGAAGTTAGTTCTATTTTACTGATGATACAACTATAGTAATCACACCCAACAGACAAGAATTAGCTGAGGAAATTACAAATAATATTTTTCAGAGAATTACTAAGTGTGTCTCTGCAAACGGACTCTCAAAAAACTTTGAGAAAACACGGTATGTACAGTTCTGTACAGCAAATGGCATAACACCATTGGTAAATATAGTCCTTAAACAGAAGTCTGTTGCTAGGGCAGTATATTCAATATTTCTGGGAGTGTGCATTGATGAGAAATTGAATCGGAAGAAACACATAGATGACGTACTGAAAGGGTTAGGTTCAGCTACTTTTGCTATTAAAGTTATTGCAAATATCTGTGATAAACATATCAGTAAATTAGCGTATTATGCCTATTTTCAATCATTGTTTTCATATGGCATCATATTTTGGGATAATTCATCATTAAGAGAAAAAGTATGCATTGCACAAAAGCGTGTACTCAGAATAATAGCTTAAGTCCACGCAAGATCAACTTTCAATCATTTATTTAAGGAACGTTGTATATTCACAGTACCTTCACAAGACATACACTGAAGCGCCAAAGAAACTGGCATAGGCATGTTTATTCATACAGAGATATGTAAACAGGCAGAATACGGAGCTGCGGTCGGCAACGTCTACATAAAACAATAAGTGCCTCGCGCAGTCGTTAGATCGGTTACTGCTGCTATAATGGCAGGTTATCAAGCTTAAAGTGAGTTTGAACATGGTATTATTGTCGGCGCATGAGCAATGGGACACAGCATATCAGAGGTAGAGAGGGAGTGGGGATTTTCCCGTACGACCATTTCACGAGTGTACTGTAAATATAAGTAATCCGGTACAACATCAAATCTCAGACATTGCTGCGGGCGGAAAAAAATCCTGCAATAAAGGGACGAACGACGACAGATGAGAATCGTTCAACGCGACAGAAGTGTAACAATTCCGCAAATTGCTGCAGATATCAGTGCTGGGCCATCAACAACTATCAGAGTGCGAACTATTCAACGGAACATCATCGATGTGGGCTTTCGGAGCCGAAAACCCACTTGTGTTCCCTTGATGACTGCAGGGCACAAATATTTACGCCACGCCTGGTCCCGCCAACATCGACATTGGACTGTTGATGACTGGAAACATGTTGCCCCGTTTCAGATTGTATCGAGAGGATGGAAGTGTACGGGTACGGAGACAACCTCATGAGACCATGGACCCTGCCTATCAGCAGGGGACTGTTCAAGCTGGAGAAGGCTCTGTAATGGTGTGGGGCGCGTGCAGCTGGAGTGATATGGGACCCCTGTGTAGATACGACTGTGACAGGTGCCACGCACGTAAGCATACTAATTGACCACCTGCTTCAGTTCGAGTCAATTGTGCATTCCGACGGACTTGGGCAATTTCAACAGGACAATGCGACACCCCGCACGTCCAAAATTGCTCCACGAACACTCTTCTGATTTGAAACACTTCTGCTGGCCACCAAATTCTTCTGACATAAACATTATTGAGCATATCTGGAATGCCTTGCAAACGTGCTGTTCAGAAGAGATCTCCAACCCCCCCCCCATACTCTTAATGATTTATGGACAAGCGGATGCAGTGGACCACCCAGTTCCAGAGGAAGGTTCTCGGCCGGCAGGGTCTCGGCATTCGCAGAGACGGGGTTTGATGGTAGTTGGGAGCTCCAACGTTTGGTGCGTAATGGGGCCTCTTAGTAACATGGCTGCAAGGAAGGGAAGGAAGCCAGTGTGCACTCCGTGTGCATATCGGAAGGAGTCCTTCCTGATGTGGAAAGGGTGCTTCCGGATGCCATGAAAAGTACAGGGTGCAGCCAACTGCAGGTGGTGGCTCATGTCGGTACCAATGACGTGTGTCGATTTGGATCAGAGACGTTTCTCTCTTGCTTCGGGCGGCTAGCGGAAATGATAAATACTGCCAGTTTTACTTGCGACATTAGGGCGGAACTCACCATTTGTAGCATAGTCGATAGAACCGACTGTGTTCCTTTGGTGCAGAGCCGAGTGGAGGGTCTGAATCAGAGGCTCAGGTGTAATATCAATATAGACTGTAAGTAGGATATGCTAAGCAACTGTGTGTATGTAACTATGAAGTGGTTGTTCTTTACTAATGAAGGTCATTAGTATTGTCAGAGAGAAAGTTGAAGTTTATAATATATTTATTGTTATAGCTAAAAGATATTTAAAAATAATGGAATTTTATAATATATGTCTGCTCATAAAAGAGAAATTGTACTCTGAATGCTGGTTCATGCTTAGGGAATTTGTATTGCGCAGTATAAAAAATGTAGGTAACCCTCTCCACTACGGAAGTGGCTTGGCGCACGGTAAAAGGTGGTTTTGGCGGTCGATCTTGGCGGCTTCTGGGTGAGCACGCTATGCAATCAGTGGCTAGACGTTGTACAGTTAACATCGAGGGTGCCAATTGAGGCATTTGGAAGCTAATCTATATTGAAAACTTGCCTGGGATGTGGATTCGGCGGTCGGATGGTGCTCTTGACATTATGGGGTGACTCTAAATTGAGGAAATGACGTCGCCTAGAAGAATCGGTAAAGAGCATTCAGCTTCAAGAGCGTGGGACCAGTTAGCCGCCACATTGTTTGCCACCGCTATTGCGCCACTGCTCTGCCAATTACAGGAACACAGATATGTATAACAGCATGGACCAGTACATCTGTGTGAGTGTTTTTCTCAATAATAATTAAAGTGCAATAGACCTGTGTTTGAACCGATGCAGGATCCTGTCCCGAGTGTGCAGAGATCCGAGCATCCTGTTTCTGACTAAATGATAATTGGTTTTGGTTTAAAGTTACAAAAGATCAGTGCCAGAGTGTCTAAGTGTTAATGTAAAAATACCTGCTTCACAGGTGATGAGAAAGGCACATAGTTTGAACTTATATGAAAAGTAATTTTGCATTGATTATTACCAGGAACCACTTTCTACAGTTAATTAAGCTTAGTGTTTGAGTAAATTGCAAATTGTTTATAAAATAATCACAGAGTTTGCCTGTAGAAAAAGTAACAGTTTACGGGTCTGCATAGTAATCTTTTCTCGAATTAAAAGGTAATTGGGAATTTCATTGCTCTTAAAAGAAACATTTTAATAATATGGGTATAAAAAATGTCTACGTATCATTATTTAATTTCATTTGTGGTACGTATGTGTTAGCTAAATCAGGACTCTTTTCATAATCAACTTTAGTCCAGAGTGTACTGTGGTAACTTCTCAGGGGAGAGTTGATTAATGATTGCTATAGTAACTATTATTATTATGTGTAAAGTACCTTTGTCTTCCTGTGATTACTGGTTTTTGCAAATGATAACTACTGCTATCCACTACTTAGTTCACCCTGTAGTCAACAGTATCCAGTGCACTATTCAAAGCCCGCATCTCGTGGTCGTGCGGTAGCGTTCTCGCTACCCACGCCCGGGTTCCCGGGTTCGATTCCCGGCGGAGTCAGGGATTTTCTCTGCCTCGTGATGGCTGGGTGTTGTGTGCTGTCCTTAGGTTAGTTAGGTTTAAGTAGTTCTAAGTTCTAGGGGACTGATGACCATAGCTGTTAAGTCCCATAGTGCTCAGAGCCATTTGAACCATTTGACCCACTATTCAAAGAGAGAATGAATGAAAATCAATTTTGCAAAATCATATTTAAATTTTTTGAATAAAATGTTTAAAATTATTGTGACTAATTAGACTGGCGACAGTTTGTTTTTTCATTCACATGAACTTCATTACTAGTATCTTCTCCAAAGTAAAACCTGTTAAGTCATTACATTAAATGCCACTTACATGAAATTAATATTCGATACTCTCTATCCATTAGGTAATCAGACGGTCAAACACAAAAATCCTCCCACAGGTTAACACTAGTCTGTGAGCTTAGCGTCATACTTGGCGCAAACTCGTTTGCAAGTGTTATACAGGCGGTTCTGTGACCGTGTACCCTGCAGATTCCTGGACTTCCGCCATCGGGTGGTGGTTTTCAGGGTATACCTTATAGGTCAGGAGTCACTACACACAGGAAGTGGCTACACGGGTAGCGGGTGCTGTGTGGAAGGGACTGGGCAGTTTTTTAGGTTAGAACTTCTCAGAAAACCACAGAAAGGGCGTCCGTCTAAAAGTGGACAGAGGAAACACAGTAAGATAGTTGTAACAATAATCGGTATTGTAGATGAAAATTGTCGTAGCTGCAGCTCCGTACAGTTGGTGGTGGAGTATTTATTGCTGTCGGAAGTAGTTTACCTTGTAGTGAAATTGAAGCAGATAGTTCCTGCGAAATAGTATGGGGAGAGGTTATACTTGACAATCGGAAGAAACCATTAACTGGATCGTTTTACCGACCCCCCCCCCCCCCCCCCCCCGACTCGGAAGATATAGTTGCTGAACAGTTCAAAGGAAACTTCAGTCTCATTTCAAATAGGTAGCCCACTCATACAATTATAGTCAGTGGTGACTTAAATTTACCCTCGATATGCTGGAAAAATTATACGTTTAAAGCCGGCGGCAGGCATAAAATGTCATCCGGAATTCTACTGAACTCTTTCTCAGAAAATTATTTTGAACAGTTAGTTCATGAGCCCACTCGAAGCGTACATGGTTGCGAAAGGACACATGACCTCTTAGCAACAAATAGTCCTGGACAAATAGAGAGTATCATGACGGTTACAGGGATTAGCGACCACAATGCAGTTGCTGCTGGGCTGAATACTGTAACACGCACAACCATCAAAAAGAAATGGTAAGTACACCTATTTTAAAAAAAAGCTGATAAAAATGCTCTTAACGCCTTTTAAGAGACAGTCTCCACTCCTTCCTATCTGATCATGTAAGGGTAGAAAATACGTGTGAAACGTCCCCTTAGAACAATTATACATGACTGTGCTTAAACTTACACACAATATTTTTAGCGCAACGCAATCTGACTTTCAGAAATCCCTACAAAAGAATGGCCCTGACTAACATTAACCTATGCGTTTCACAAATCGCTTACCTAACAAAAATCTTGGTTACTCGAACTACTGCAATACAGCGAGCGCCACTACTGCCAGCTAAATAAAAGATTCAAACTACGGATGGCACTAACTACTGATAGGCATAGTTAGCAAATGAAAGATTTTGATACAGAACAAACAATGTATTTACCTTGATAGTGTTGAAAAATCATAATATACATAGCAGTTCATAATATCCAGTATTACAAATTTCAAAACTCCGCTATCTCTCTCCCCACATCCACCACTGCTGGCGGCTCACCTCCAACTGCGCAACGCTACGCGCTGTTCACATCCAGCTGCCGCTGCCCAACACTACAATGGCAGACAACAATGCAAACTAGCCACAGACTGCACACAGCACAGCCACTGATTTTTCATACAGAGAGCGCTACGTGGCGCCGGCATTACCAATATAAGAACCTAAACAGCCTACTTACATGTGGAATGATTTCAAAGAGACAGTACCGACGGCGATTGAAAGATATACACCATATAAATTAGTAAGTGATGGAACTGAACCCCCATGGTACACAAAATGGGGCAGATCGCTGTTGCAGAAGCAACGAAAAAAGCATGCCAAATGTAAAACAACGCAAAATCCCCAAGATTGGCGAAGTTTTGCTGAAGTTCGAAGTATAGCGTGTGCTTCAATGCGAGATGCTTTTAATAATTTCCACAACGACACTCTGTCTCGGAATCTGGCAGAAAACCCAAAGAGATTCTGGTCATACATAATGCGCACCATTGGCATGATGCGAGAGAACAACGGTGAAGTCACTGATGACAGTGCCACTAAAGCAGAGTTATTAAAGACGGTTTTCCGAAACTCCTTCGGCAAAGAAGACGAAGTAAATGTTTCTGAATTACAGTCAAGAACAACTGCCAAGATAAGAAACATAGAAGTAAATATTCTCGGTGTAGCAGCTTAAATCACTTAATAAAGGCAAGGCCTCCGGTCCAGACTGTATACCAGTCAGGTTCCTTTCAGAGTATGCCGATACAATAGCTCCATATTTCGCAGTTATATACAACCTCTCGCTCATAGAAAGATTAGAAAATTGCTCAAATCACACCAATACCCAAAAAGGGAAATAGAAGTAATTCGCTGAATTATAGGCCCACATCACTAACGTCGATTTGCAGTAGCGTTTTGGAACATATACTATGTTAGAACATTATGAATTACCTCGAACAAAACCATTTATTGACACATAGTCAGCACGGATTCGGAGAATATCGTTCTTCTGAAATACAACTAACTAAGATATTTGTATGGTGCGAGAGGCTGCAATTGACCCTGAATAAAGAAAAGTGTCGAGTTATTCACATGAGTATTAAAAGAAATCCGCTAAATTTCGATCATGTGATAAGTCCCACAAATCTGAAGGCTGTAAATTCAACTAAATACTTAATGATTGCAATTACAAGTAACGTAAATTGCAATGATCACATAGAAAATATTGTGGGTGAAGCAAACCGAAGACTGCGATTCATTGGCAAAACGTGCAACGGGTCTACTACAGAGACGGATTACACCACGCTCGTCCCCCCTGTCCTGGAGTATAGCTGTGAAGTGTGGGATTCGCATCAGGTGGGACTGACGGATGACATCGAAAAAGAAGGAAAGCTCGTTTTGCATTATCGCGAAGTAAGGGAGACAGTGCCAAGACATGATACATGAGTCGGAGTGCCAATCATTAAAACAAAGCTGTTTTTCGTTGCGACGGGATCTTCTAATGAAATATCAACGACCAGTTTTCTCCTCCGTTTGCAAAAACGTTTTGTTGACATCCATCTACATAGAAAGAAATGATCATCACGATAAAATAAGAGAAATCAGGGCTCCCACAGAAAAATGTAAGTGGTCGTTTTTCCCACGCGCCGTTCGAGAGTTGAACAATAGAGAGACAGCATGAAGGTGGTTGATTGAACCATCTACCAGGCACTTTACTGTGAATAGCAGAGTAATCACTCAGACGTAGACGTAGACCGCCCTGCAGGATTCATGGTGTCAATCCTCTCCAACACTACTTCCGACACTCGTCGAGTCCACGTCACGTCGTGTTGCGGCGGTTCTGCGTGCCCGCGGGGGGAGGGGGGGGGGGAGGGCGGTCTACACGATATTAGGCTTGTGTACCAGTTTCTTTGGCTCTTCAGTGTAAATTCGCGTGAAATTTGTTATTAATAACCAACCCCAGTTCAAAAACAATAACAAAGTGCATAGCTACTACACAAGAAGAAAGGATCCTCACCGTTCTGAGTTAAATCTGACTTTGGCACAGGAAGTGGGGATTACGCTACCCAAAAAAATCTTTGGTGATTTACCAAATAGTATTGAAAGTCTGACAGATAGCTAACCAGCATCTAAAAACAAATTACAAGAATTTCTGAATGACTACTCCTTCTATTCGATACATGAATTTTTAGATATAACGTAGTAACTTGATTATATATGTGTAAAGAAAACTTATGTTAAACTGACACGTTCTGCATCATTATAAAATGTCGTATTCGTGATCTATGGAACAAGTATCAATGTAATGTAACGTAAGACCAGCAAAAACAAGAGGCAATCAAGACAGTACACATTTCTTCAATCCTTATGTCCCAGCATTTTTTTCCTCTCTAATCTTGCTATAGCTTCACACGGCGTGCTTTCCTATCTGCGAAAGTATCTATTACCTCATCAAAGTTCGTCAAACGTTTTACTACATGAAAAATTCAAATGTCGTTGTCTGATGCTAAAAAAGCTGTTAATACGAATAGTACCCAAGACTAGTGTGGTTCCTCTATTTGATTACTCCATTTTGTCACCACTCTCTGCTAGATAAAACGAAATAGGTCATTCTAATATCGCAGTAATTGTAACACATATCAAATACACGAGACTGTTTCGACACAAATAGTCATTTTTATGTACCTCATTTATATAAATAACATGACAGAATATAATTCGTGAAGTATTAATGTAAAATGCCCATTAGGCCCTCTAAAACGTTTGACGGTAGGAAACAGCTTTACATTTAATCCATACGCTCCACTTTCTCAAGAATGAGGTCGAAAAGAAGCAGTAAGAAATTTTTGTATGAATCTGGAATCATCGTATTCTTCCATATAATTTGTCTGATGATCCCCGTTTCTTCTCCTCCCTCATTCCAACAAATAATCCTGTCATCACTAATTCTGTAACTATTCCTGTCTCTCCTGTTAGGCGTTATTAAATGATCGTACAACGCTTTTACCGAGGTGCTCCAAGAATACAACTTAAGTAGCGGCTAACCAGGGACTGTACAACTGGAGTGTAGCGTCTAGCAAAAATTTTCTGTGAAAATTTCATTTTCTTGGATACATCCGAGAAGATAATATGGAATCTTTCTTACCTGTTATTCCGGTTAGTCGATTATTTCCACTCTGGTAGTCTGAATCTATGAATTTCGCTAATATTTATAACAACGCTGATCATTCGCACACCTAGTCAACCTCATAAATAGCGATTGGCATTCACCCGTTCACGTTTACTCGGCTCATCTCGAATAGCCCCGTCCCCTTTTGTTTGCGGCAAAGTTTTTATTTATATATGCGACGGGGATTCCCCTGACAGAGATATCACTTACACTATGCACGCATTTAAAAATCAACTTATGATGCGTTCAGTAATCAACTTAGAATGTGTTCAAAAACGTTCAAAAACCACCTGGGATGCGTTTCAAAATTACATAAATAATCGATACACCAATATGCGCTGGGCCGCCCGGGATTAGCCGAGCGGTCCGAGGCGCTGCAAGTCATGGACTGTGTGGCTGGTCCCGGCGGAGGTTCGAGTCCATCCTTGGGCATGGGTGTGTGTGTTTGTCCGTAGGATAATTTAGGTTAAGTAGTGTGTAAGCTGAGGGACTGATGACCTTAGCAGTTAAGTCCCATAATATTTTTAAAAAATGCGCTGGATGCTAAACGCTTCGTGGAACAAGGTTTTTTTCTTCAAGGTTATGAATCTGTCGCCCCCTGAAATTCCCACCCGGGGCAGATACCACTGTTTGCCTCTTCCTAGATCCGGACCAGGTGAGTAATTGCACAATTAGATGTCTCTGTCGCTTGGTCAAGCACATTCCTCCACCATTTATGGTACTGAACGGTGTGTGCCCGCTGCGTTCCTCGTCTCCTAACAGAAGACCATAAAGAGCAACGAAGGACCATCTTTGCGGGATTGCTTGCGCGCTACAAGGCTGACCATGACAGTTTTCATCGAACATCGTTACAGGCGATGAAAAATGGGTTTATCATTTAGAAATGGAAAAAAAACGCAATCCATGGAGTGAGGCTATACCAACTGTCCTCCGAAAAATATGTCCAAAGCCGCACCCACAGCCAGTAATGTCATGGCGACGTTCTACTGTGACTCTGAGGGAGTCATCTTTCCTCATGGTGCAACGATCAGCTCTGAAGTGTATTGTTCTATCCTCAGGAAATTGCGGAAACGACTTCAGCGTGTAGTCACAAAAATGGATACAAACTTCTTTTTCTCTATGACAACGTAAAACCTCACACATATCTGCGAACTCAACAAGAGCTCACAAAACTTCATTGGGCTGTTCTTCTTCATCCACCCTACAGCTCGGACCTCGCACCTTCCCATTTTCATCTGTTTGGTCCAATGAAGTATGCACACCGCGGGAAGCAGTACGTGGATGTTGGGGAGATTGTTGATGCTGCAAGACATTGCATCCGAAGTCGACCAGCAGAGAGTAGCACTTGGTCCTCCCAGTATGACGACAGAAGGCTGTCGCATTCAACGGAGATTACGTTAAAAAATGGGGTATTGTAGGCAAAAGAGTGGTGAATAATATAGTGTATCGGAATCTTGAATAAAACGAAACTGCCTGCTGAAAGAAAAGTATCGCATTTCTTATAGAACGCTCCTCGTATTTAGACTCAATAACAAATTTCTAGAGCAAGCGCTTATCATCTGAAAGTGTCTCTCCACACATTATAACATGTGTCACCGGCCTGATACAACTAGTCTTAACCCACCTGCTTATTTGTACAGGTTTTTTGAAAAAAGTGTCGCATATTCCAATAAGAAGTAGTACTGATCAAAGGTGGAAGAAAAATTTCTGTAATCATTTGTCCACAAAATAATACCTTTTGAAATGTGGGCCAATCTGTCCACACACTCCCAATTGTGTAATACGTAGAAGCTGACACTACAGACAATGATGCTCCGTGTTGTGACCATGCAACCTGACACATCCTTTAGGTTTTCGTCGCAGGAATCACACACTCTTCCTCCTTCCTGTTTTTCTGTGTAAACACGTTAGATGCAGTGAGTGTACGTGCTTCTGAAGTTATTAACGTACACCGTATCAAAGGCATAACATGGACGTACCAACAATTACCATGATCTATAATATAAAGCTAATGGGTAAAAAGTCGATACATTTTTCTGAAAAATGTTATGATGCAATGTGGAAGCGACATGAATAATTTAGCTGTACTGATCTCCAATACTGAGCACTGAAACATGTAACTCAAGGTAGAATCATATGAAGATAATCACAAGTTGTAAACTGGTCACTGCATTAACTAACCGTGTACTAAAAATATTTGAACGAACAGGTAATTATCCAATATCAGAAACCTGAACCTGCTAGATACGGCTACACAACAGGGTTTCCTACGTAGATAGCGTTTGATAGGAATATTTTTATTACAGCTAAAAGTTAGATACAGCTACCAGTCAGCCAGCCAGCCAGATGTATTATAGAAAAATTTATTCAAACGTAGCCATAACTGGTTATGGAGTCCTAATCGGGAAGTACCAACTGGCGATTCAGCTGGTGCGTGGGATATTTATTTCATGTGGCAGACAAACAGCCATTACAATGTGACGTATTCACACAGACCTTCGCCACAAGTAGAACTGTTTGCAATACAAATATAAGGTGGGCAAAGACAAGTGGCCCAAAAAATATTACATACACCTTAAGATAAGCAAAATAACTTACAACATTCGCCATGTTTGCGGATGATGTATGTTGGGTAGCATGAAGGTGCACGAAATATTCCCTGGTCCAGTTTTATTTTGTCCGCTTCCGTCATTTCTGTGAGTCTATACCGATAGAGCGACGTATATTCGTGTCTGTATCTGTTAAAGTTTTCAAAACAATTGAAGAGGTTGGTGGAAGAAAGTGCTGAGCCACAAGAGCATATTTTGCATTACTGCAAGTTATATACTTTGTTAAAATTCCAAGTCAAGCACGTAAACACAGTAAGACAAGTAATTTTATACAGAGACAACATATTCTCGCCTTATGTGCAGAACTACTTACCAGTCTATGGTGCATTCGAAAACACGACGTATACATGAGCAATTTAATCCTTTCTAAATTGAGGGTTAGCAGTTTCTTACACCGATACCTCCAACTGATATCTGAAATATTGCCAGTCTAGGATAATGAAAAAGTAACTTTGTGTCAGGGACATAGAGAAATTTCCTCCTCTGAAGTGTGAACGCCTATTCAATAAAAGACACAACGTAGATACATTGCAACAGATTTCGTCTTTAAATCAGCTAGCAGTGGGTTTATACAGTTCCTGGATTAAAGAGCATATATTTTTCAGAATTCTCTGATTTATAAAGAAAATTTAAGTTTTGTCATTTCCCCTGTTTAACAATTTATTTATATCTCTGAAAGAAATTATAATTTAACTACAAAATAAAAACTACAAAAAAGCTAAAATTTATTCAAATTCAATAACATAAACTGATTTATCATTATATTTTTTTATCTCGGAAAATAAAATGTAAACCAATAATTTTGTCCAATTTATCATTGTCTTCTGAAAAAATTTTAGTATAATGATTGGGAAGAGTGATTTTATACTGTTCATCTAAAAGTAAAACGTTTTCACCATATTTAGTTATTAAAATTTCAGCTTATGAAATATTGTAAGATTTATTTTTTTGAGCTTTGATAACTTAGGGAACACTTCTGCACAACCATTACTATAACTGTCCACTTACTAGTTTTTCAATTCTACCATCCATGTTCATTATGTTTTGCTGTTATTTATATAGAAAAAATAGATTTTCAAAAATTAAAATATTTATAAAATGTTTTAATTTTTGAAACTCTAAATTATTTCATTTTTGGCTTCTCTACATATCTGAAAATATTTCAGAAGGAAATCTAAAAAGGAATTTAACCCTTTCATAAATTTTCAATTTTTTATTCACTTATGTAATTAACAATTTTCAGTTAAAATTCTATGTTGTGCATCATAGGTTAAGTTCTTTTTATCATACATAATTATATATGCAACTCTATTATTTGGTATATTTTCGTTAAAAATGCACAAAATTTCATTGTTTTTTTGGGTTGTTAAAACAGTCATAGATAGGATAATTTTGAATAAAATGGAATTTATTTACATTTACATCAGTATTTAATTGCGTTATTCTTTTAAAATCTCTAAAGGCATAGTAAACTTTTAAAACATTATTCGGATTCAAGATTCCATAATTCTCGAGGAAAAACTTCATTCATTCCATTTTTTACATTAATGATTTATAATTTAACAAGATCAAATAAAGAAGAATCATTTAACTGATTATTTTTTCGATTAGTTTTGAAAACGACGAAAATAAAGTAAGGCATATCAAATTAAGCAGAATTATCATAATTAGTAATATGTACTTCAAAATTCCTTTTTCCATTTAATCCAGCATATTCAACTGTTTGTATTTCAAAGAAAGAAATTAGAATTTTTGGATTTTACATACTGCTTTTTTCTAGTTTTGTGAAAATGGTGGTTCATATTTAACATCAGGAACACGAATTTCCGTACTTTTTACAAACATTTTACCTTCTTTTAGAAGTGTACTATTATTATTAGTAGTAGTCCATCTAAGAATAGAATCTTCTTAATCTCTTCTTGAACTCCAAGTGAAAATTATTGAAAAATTCCTTCCTAAATTATTTCTTTAAAATCCATAAAGAATTCACTAAATAATTCTAGTGGATGAAGTACTTAATTTTCTTTGTTTTTAATTTTATTGTCATTACATGTCCTTCCATATTTAATTGATTTGATGGAGATGAAGTTCATCAAATGAGAGATGATGAAGAAATAAATGGAAGTTCTGTTATAGATAAAAATATTGTTTCCTTTTTTATTTGTAATAACATAAAACAATTATCAATTAATTTAATATTCGATTTACCATTATGTGCTGAAAAATCCATTCCGCCTGTGTGAATAACATCAAATGTCATATAAAGTTTTGAACAATTGGGATGAATACATTCAGCAGCAATATTAATATGAATTTCTGTTTCTATGTTATGTACATTTAAATTAATTTTTTATTTTCTCATTAACAGGAAATGAGTAAAATTGATAACTCTCAATTTTATTCATGATTAATTTGGAAGAAAATTATTAATTCATTTTTAAAATTGCACAAGCACCACTGAAGTCAATCACATTATCATTTTCATTAGTGACATTAATTATTAATTTTGAATAGTATAAAAAATGTGAATATTTATAGGATAATTTCGTTGATAAATTATTGGTCATCCAAATTCAGCGTTTGGCTGGAATGAAGAAATAACACTACTTTGTCTATGAAAATGATCATTGTGTTTAACAAATTTTCCATCAGTTAGATTAAAATTTACATTTCTTAATTCAAATGGAACAATTTTAGGAGGATTATTAGCAATTGCTTTTTCATTAGCTACAATAATTTGATTATTTAATCCTAAAATTGGACCATTACAATCGTCTTCATATATAAATAATGTAATATCACTTTCAATAACAATATCTTCTTTAATTTGTATATTAGATTTTTTGATTGAATAAATCCTTCCAATTTTTTCAAATTATATTGACCAACAGGAATTTCTATCGTTCCTTCATTAGTTCATAATTCATTATTTTTCGTTATAATATTTGGAGTTAGAAATGTTGAATGAAAATCAAGTAGTGGAACATTTTTATAAGTAACTTTTATTGGAACAATAGGTCAATGGAGAAGATCCCATCTCACATGTTACTAGAAAGAAGTTCATATGGTACTTACCCAGGTGGGTCACCTGTGAACCTAGGGGTTGATGAACTCTGCCTGAAGACACCGAACCTAAGGGTCGCTAGTTCGATTCCAAGATGAAGCACTCCACGTCACGCCGTAGCCGCTTATTAATAACGCAACGACCGAATTCACAAGGAAAAGACCGCACTGCCCCCACAGTGCGACACAGGCACTATACTGAATGGAAGAATATGCCGTCGACGGGCCGCTGCAATACGAGACGTCACAGCAGCACCTGTTACCAGAATGTGCAGGGTAGAGCTCTACCGCTCCGACGCTGGGAGGAACTGAGCGAGTTAAAACGCAATGTAATAGTCTGTTTCTTTAAAGGGTCATATCTCTCAGTAAATGACTATTAGTGGAACCACCAGTGTCTCACTCACACCTCACTCACTAAGCCAAGGAAAGAGTCCACTCCACCGCCCACAGTGTCGCTTCCTTCACGCCATTCCTGACAAAATAATGACCTCTGCTCCTCTCTGCCACTGCAACTCAATATCTAGTTTCACTAAACCCTGAACTGTTGCATTTGATGTCAGCTAACCTTGGCCCTATTTTGAGGTGTGTATGGTAGGGTATTTGTGGTATAAGAAATTAATGGCACCATCCCCAGTGACAGCCCGCGAACACCACACAGACGGCAGATGACGATCTATAGTCAGCGGACAGTATTTCAGTACATTGATGAGTGCAAATTGTTTGCAGATGTTTTTCCTTTTCAAGTAACACTTTCACGGTGTAAAAACCATTTGATGTATAGCTCTCATTTTTTTTTCAAAGAAAGTTGCCACTAGAAAATCTCTCTTCGGATGGTTTTAGATGTTCTTGTTACTTTGATCGAAACTGCAATCAGATATTATATATTACTTGTTATCTAGCTGAGTCTACGTTCTTGTGGTCATAGGAAGTACATTTGTGGGAATAACCGTTTGTTAAACAGGAAAGCATTACAGTGACAGACAGTAAGACACAAGGAGTCTCCATCCACAAGGCTATTCGGAACCAGCTTAACCAGTTAGCCCAATCGAGAACTGACAATAATGAATTGTCGAATCGTTTATCCGAGAAGAGGTTAACATCAGCAGCCACCCTTGCGAATCCCTTCTCTGGCAAGCTAAGCGAGGATACAGAAGCATTTTTACCGAGCGAGGTGGCGCAGTGGTTAGACACTGGTCTCGCATTCGGGAGGACGACGGTTCAATCCCGCGTCCGCCCATCCTGATTTAGGTTTTCCGTGATTTCCCTAAATCACTCCAGCCAAATTCCGGTATGGTTCCTTTCAAAGGGCACGGCCGACTTCCTTCCTCGTCCTTCCCTTATCCGATGAGACCGATGACCTCGCTGTCTGGTCTCCTTCCCCAAAACAACCAACCAACCAACAGAAGCATTTTTGCTGATTTTGTAGTAGCAGCTAAGCTTGGTTCCTGTTCAGATGAGCAGATGTTGCAAATGACAGAGTTGCGGTTAATCGAGGAACCTAAGACGCAAGTGCTATGTCATGAGGAATTATGAAATGCTCTAACTTTTGAAGAATTGAAACAAGGTTTGCTCCAAAGGTTTAAAAAGGAGAACAGTTCCCTCTTTTTACGGCGCAGTTGCCAACTATGTCCCAAAGGCACAACAAAGCAATAGAAAGCTTTTTGGACAGAATACGAAAAGTTAATAGTAACATTTACCAATTGTCAGGCAGTGATGAAGCCAATAAATTTGTTCTACGAGAAGCGGAGAATAGGGCCTTAGATACTTTTTCTGCGAGGACTGGCACCAGAAACACTGCGCCGTATTAGGGTAGAATTTCCGAAGAATTTAACTGACGCAGTGAACATAGCAACAGACGCCGCGACGAGGTGCAAAGAAAAAAAAAAGTGTTTTCCACAGGGGTTCGTTGCTTCAAACGCGATTGGCAGAGACACATACCGATAAACTGCAGCCAACCACAGTGTAAAAATTGTCGTGAGTGTAGCAGTACTGGGAAATTTGCCAACAGGGGTCCATTAAACAGGAACGGGAACCCCGGAACCGCCGCTAGGCGTTCCCATTCAAATTCCATGCTATTACAGCGCATACAAAGGCGGAGTGTTGGTTACCAGGCACTATTAATGGTAAAACACGTATATTATTAGTCGACACTGGGGTTCATGTTCAATCATAAGTAAACAGTGCGCTGAGGTCAGGAGATATAACACTTCAAGGTATAAGTTAAGTGGTATAGGCGGAGGTGACATATGTTCCGTAGGCTATACGTCACTGACCTTTCACGCAGTGAATGTAAGATTCGAGGAGTTTGTGGAAGTCGTATCAAGAGTAAGCGACGAATATGATGAAATCCTAGGGTTAGATTTCCTGAACAAACATCACGCCATAATCAACCGTGGACAGTAAACAATGGAGCTTAGTGGGACATTGTTTCGATTAGGGCCACAGCTGCCAAGGACGCTCTGCCGCAGAATCCCTCTCCCTGGATAGAGGAATCAACTTAAGTGCGAGCACTGTCCTTGAAGGTAGATTCGCGGGGATAAAATACCATTCGGTACAGGAAAGCTTCTTTTGGTGGACTTTAATGCTCTTTTACCAGCAATCACACTATGCATAGTGGAACCGTTAGAGAGAAATGATGAATTAGACACACTTAATTGTTTTGTGTGCAGAAGTATAGTTCGTGCCGCAACAATTGATGGAATACCGAAGATATCGGTGCATATAGATAATTTTGGGACAGAAGACAAGGAATTACGAAAGGGAATGTTAATAACTAACATATGTGCCATAGAAGAGGATGATTTTGATTGGTCAGACGTAGACAATAGCGAAAAACCAGCCGGCTGCAAAACTGCATTGCGCCAGAAGATATCACACTTAAAAGGAAACGAACGTGGTATGATAGAAGCAGTGTTCGACAAGTTTCAGGATCTGTTTAGTTGACAGGGACCGCTACCAGTAACGTACATCACACAACACAGGATTCTGACAAAAGATAATACCCCAGAGAAGAGAATGGCTCCAACATACCCCAACAACTTGCCACCTAATGCCTTGTATTACTGAGGCAGTTCCTGGGTTTGATCAGCCCCGCAAGATCTGGTCAACTCTGAACTGAATAAGAACTGAGCATGGAAGATGTGCTGACTCACTCTTCAAATGGGCGGTGAGCCTAAGCAGACCATCCAAAACATCAGAGAAGAATGCAGTGGCAGAGGGTTCAGTGGGACTTTAAAGAATTCCCCATGTCATCCCAAAAATCCATTAAATATATGCAATGACTAGATGTTTGTCTGTGAATATATGTAATGTTATGTAATGTAGAATAACGTGATCCAATACTGAAATGTACTTAAATGCCATACGCTAAATAAATAAACCCCAGTTTATAGGAGACTATACGTAGTTCCTCACCAGTTACACCTTTTACTTGATGAATTCATAGATCGGCAGTTAAAGGTTGGTAAATGGAGGCTACGGATTCGCCATATAGTGCAAATGTCGCAATTGTGGCATCTGCTGACGGTGCAATACGTTGTATATCGTGTTGTTATTTCAGGCATTTAGATAGCAAAATAATTTCTGAAATGTATCCATAACTAAATACCGAAGATACCATTTACCATTTCGGCAACAGTATATATTTCTCCACAATTGACTTTAGGAGCGGATACCATCAAAAAGAAGTTACAAAGACTACCAGAAGTGTCATGCCCATTCCAAGTGGCAGGGATTGGCATGTATGGTCCATTTAATAAAGCACCAGGGGGCAATAGGTACGTACTGACGATTATAGATCATTTCTCAAGATATATAACCATGGCAAGTCTTCCTGATCAACAAGCAAACACCATTGCACTGGGTATGATTAACAATTGGATTTTAAAATCTGGGATACCAGAAGCACGTACACCCACAGGCAAATGGATGGACAGAAAGGGTCTACCGCACTTTCAGGAAAACGCTAAGTTATTTTATTATTGAGCAACACAAGAGTTGGGATATCCTCATTCCATACTGTATAAGAGCATTCAACGCCAAAACACATGAAGGAACAGGCATGTCGCCTTATGAAGTTATTTATGGAAGAAAGACGCCGTCCTGATTCGATGTTATTAAGCCCAAAGAAGGAAAGAATGGAGAAACAGTTAGGGAAATTGCTCGAATCATTAAGGACATGTGGAAAACGGCACACAAAGCAAATACCAGAGCATTAGAATGGCAAGAGAAATTATCCAATGTACGCGTTAAGTATCCAGATTTCAAAATTGGACAATATGTTTTCTTATCCACTCCCTATCTTGCTAAAGGAAAGATGAAAAATTTATGACAATTTATCAGGGTCCTTATCAAGTTGTCGAAATCACATCACCAGTTATTACAGCGTTACAGTTACCAACAAAAGCAACTATTGTTTGTGCAAGCCAGTTGAAACAGATGTAATGTCACAAACGCTAGCAAATACTGTTCCTGAGGGTGCTGGACCGCGGAAACGGAAGCCCACTGATCAACCAACGCAGAACATGCACTTGGTCCCATATAACCTTCGGCAGTGAACAGTCAATTATGCATCCACAATTCAAAATCTACCATTCTAATACAAACGTAAATAAGCTTTGTGTACTGCAGATTCCATCGATAATGTACTAACACGGAATCACGTACAGAAAAGGGTGTAACGCCGGAAATGCCCACATTGTCTGAGGATGTTCGTGTAACGTAAACAGACTCAGAAGGGAATTAGCAAAATATGTGTAACGGAATTCTGGGTTTTAACTAACACGAAGTACCGACGTATAATTAGACACTGAGTCTTAAATAAGTATGATTCCTTCAGTAGAATGTACTGATAAGGGAATCTAGGTCGTATACAGAGCAAAATAATTTTTTTTGCCCTACAGTCGCAGTTACTGCCTTGCCGCAGTGGATACACTGATTCCCATGAGATCTCCGAAGTTAAGCGCTGATGGGCTTGGCTGGCACTTGGATGGGTGACCATCCAGCCGCCATGTGCTGTTGCCATTTTTCTGGGTGCACTCAGCCTCGTGATGCCAATTCAGGAGCTTCTCGACCGAATAGTAGCGGCTTTGGACAAGAATACCATCATAACGTCCAGGAGAGCAGTGTGCTGACCCCACGCTCCTTCTATCCGCATCCTCCTTGGAGGATGACACGGCGGTCGGATGGTCCCGGTAGGCCACTCGTGGCCTGACGACGGAGTGCATACAGTCACAGTTATGGAACATGCGCTTAGCACTATTAGTATATGTTCTTTCTCTGGAGTGAAATTTTACTTACCCACTAATTTAATGGCCAGAAATACCTATGCAGCAACTGACTCCTTAAAATCTCCCCAGTTTCCTCCATCCTGCAGTCGGTCATTAGATGTTCTTATCACTGTACAACAAGGCAAGATTGATGTTAATGCGATGATGGAGCATACTGTACAGTTGAGAGAGCAAAATAATATGTGAATTATGATTTTGGGCACAGGTATCTCTAGAACCTTCTTGTTCATAATTATACTTTGTACTGCTTTCCTGTGTATCAGACAGAAATCAAAGACAAACAATAACATATCACTATATCAAATTCCAGTTGAATTGCTACAAAAATCCTGAGCATAAACATGTACTACTAAAATGTATTCGAGATAATTTTTACTTGCTACTTCATTTTATTGTTACTGATCGTCATTCTACCATATTTCTAACATTGCATTCTGAAGTTTACTTAATGCTGATGTATTTCAAGCTATTACAGAAAGAATGCATTATATAATTTCCTTGACAGACTAAGGCTGCCACTGTGTTTTTTGTTCCTTGCTTGTTAGTCATTTGTAGTGGGACATCACAAAAAATTCGAGGACGAATTTTTCTGGATGGGGCGGGAATGTATGGTATATAATAATTACGTACTATAATTATGTGTTCCTTATGGTTGTTCAAAGAAGAAAGACTTATTATAGGTTAAGTGAACATATTAGAGACTTTGACAAATTATGCCACAATATTCGGAAGCAGCAGCAGTCAAAGGAGGAAAGTTGTCACTGGTATGACATGGGTCATATTTTTGCCCAACGTGAGAAGCAGAGATCAACAACCGAAGAGTAAGTCGCTGCCCTAGAAACTTCAGGATACTGGCACAAAAACCTAATAAATACCTCTGACAAATGGGTGTGAGAGGATCCTTTGAGGTAGTCCTTTGAGAGGAAAAAGAAGACACAAACAAGTGTTGTGTGGACAGACGGACTGATGGTTAATCAGTGGACGCCATACTTCGCTACAACGACTTAGCCGCTATGCTGCTCGACAGAAGAAGATGTCGGTACCGCGCCAATAAGTCAACGCAGTAGATGCGATCGCATATGTTACTAGAAAGAAGTTTGTGTGGTACTTACCCAGGTGGCTGCTGAGGATGAAGGTACTTTGATTCACCAAATGGGTCAACTGTGAACCTAGGGGCTGATAAACTTAGCCAGAAGACTCCAAACCTGAGGGTCCCAGGTTCGATTCCAGGACAGAGCACTACGCGTCGTGCCATAGCTGCTTGTTACTAATGCAAGGAGTGAATTCACAAGGAGAAGACCTTGTTGCCGCCACAGTGGGACACGGGCACTGTAATAAATGGAAGAACACGCTGTTGGTGTGCTGCTGCAACACAAGCCATTGCCGCGTCACCTGTCACTAGAATTTGCACTATACGACTATAGTATCTAGTGTCACTAAACCCCAACCCGCTACACAATATAAGCTGGTTTATTAAATTTTACTACTGCTTTTTCCACACAGCTGAAACTAGGTATTCTGAAAATTTGGTAGTATGCTCAAAATTTGGTTTTTAAATGTATTTTGTATATTTTTCTGGAACTGTTATAATTTTAATATTTTGTTATGAGCACAGACTCCCTGTTCTGCGCCCATAGGTAGATAACCGCTCCTAATACACGCCCACCACAGCACACGGGGGCCACAGCACAGTTGTGACACCTGATGGTGAGCACAGTTGTGACACCTGATGGTGGGCTTATGAGAGCCTGAAACTGGTCGTGATAATAAAAGAAATGTACATCTGAAGCGGTATTTTCAACCTCTAGTATAATGCTCAGTTTCGGATGTTCGTCCAACGGGATTGTTTGTAAAACGTTTTAGTTCTAACCACCTGCAATCGCTAAAAGCAAAAACTTAGACATTGCCCAACCACACAAATACTACTTACGTTTATTAATTGCTTTAGCATATCTTTTAATACTTTGTGAAATTCCACCTCGAATTCCTTTTTCAAGATATAAAATCATATCATAATCATTTAATAAATCTAATTCAATTTTTGTCATTTTTAACATAGAATCCAGAGATAAACCATAAGTTGTAAAATACCAAGATGAATTGAGCTTATAAGATTTAATACATGTATCTGTAAAATTTTCAAAAATATCTGCTAAAATTAAAATGTTATATTTATTATATCTTAGACATTCACCTAAAGATTTAATTTCTAAATTTTTACAAACTGTTTTTGCACAATTACAACCTTCATCCGATATATTTTCTTTACCAAGACTATGATAAAAACATTTCTTTTTAGGTAAATTTTATACTTGCAATTTTTCTCCAGAATCCATATATTCATAAGGATAAACTTCTTTTTTAATTAATAAATCTAATTCTTCACATTTAAAACATTTTGCTGTTTCTCTAAATTGTTCTTTTGTAAGATTAGAAGTAAATTATCAATAATTCAAGCCATAATTTTAAATGTATCGAAAATTCATAATATTAATACATCTTCAAACTTTTTACAGAATGAAATATATTTTTGATCATTATTTGAAGTGGAATTAATACCATCTTGATGTATTGCTAATTCTTTAACAAGAAAATGAACATAATAATTTATTAAATTGATATAAAGTGGAATAAAATTAGGATTTTTATAATTCAGATTACATTCTGCATGAGCGCTTCTTCGATATTTTCCTGTTAAATGACAATGATCTCTTACTTGTATTCCACCAACTGTAAATTCTTTTTCATGAATGAAACAAGTTTTTGGATTTTTAAAGTTATTTTGCCTTCATTTGTCATTTCATTTCGATCATATATTTCTTTAATTTCTCTAGATTCTTGATATAATATTTCAATGAAACTTTTTCAGTATCTTTGCTGGTATACATAATAGGTTTTGTATAATCACTGATAGAATATTTAACATAATAACTAAATGAAATTGGTATATTTTTTGGCTTTTATTAATGTAAGCTTTTTCAGGATTTGGTTGGTAAGTGATAATTTCTTTTAAAAGACATTCGAAATCTGCATAAATTACAAAAGTCACTTGTAATTTAATAATTTTAAATTTAATTTTTTCACCTTCTATAGGCATATATATTTCTACTTCTTTATGTTCTTTCCATCGTTTTCATGATTGTGTAATGTTCCTTTTGAGTAAAAATATCTTAAACATCTATCACAAGGATAAAGTTTTGATGTGTGTTAAATTCTTTGTGATTTAATTAATCTAGATAAATCTTTCATCCAACAATAATGTGAATTATTTTTCTCTCAACCTAAAAGAATGTTAGCATGTTTTTCTTGTTTATTGTTTGTGTTGTAAAGGGGATGTACAATAAATTATTTATCATAAGTGTAAATATTAATTGAAATGTTTGAATGTTTTTCCGATTTTGAAACATCTAATAATTGAACAAAAGATTAGTTGCAATTTTTCAAAAATTTCATCAATTCTCTTCCAACATTTTAAATATTTGCTGACTCTTTCTCCATCTCAATCTACTGGATACAAAGCTGAATTTATTGAATAAATAAAACTATTGATCTGTGTTTTTACATTAATTACAGCTTTTTTATCTTTAATTTTTTTGGTAAATCGATATAAGAAGAACCAAAAATTGGATACTGACTATTATTTACATAAAGTAAAGACCAATCAGATTTTTTCTTTGTATTTCTTCCATTCCAGTTAATAGTATATTTGTTGATTTTTTATAATAAAATTCTGAATTAGTTGTTCTTAATAAAGCTTCATTGCTTGGTTCAAAAGTAATATATTTTATTTCGTCTTTGTCTTCTAAAATTTCAATATAATTTCATATTAAATTTAACCACTCACCTTCATATTAAAATATTCTTAAATTTAGTGACTATTTCTTCCTTAATTTGTTTAAAAAATCTTGTTGTTCAACAATATTATCAACATTATTAATTTTGTAGGTTATTATTCTCGACTTAAAGGAAGAAGCTTTTCTATTTATTCATTTAAGTTATTTAAAAAAATTGCAATCGTCTACAAAATTATAACCAGAAAAATTATCAGATATTTATTTTGTTTAATTTCTTGATAGTAATCTACTAGTATCTTTATAAAATATCCTCATCATCGATGTTATTAATATGAGGGTAATCCCAAAAGTAAGGTCTCCTATTTTTTTTTATAAGTACAGAGCTCTGTTTGTGTGGAAGTTGGCCACACTGTTATGAAGAGTACTTCACGCGCTGAGTGTAAACATGAGCACGTGCACTGAGGTGCTCAGTCTTGGCTTGGCAGCCATTGAGAATGGAGCTCCCGTTGGATCTTACCGCCAAGTGCGAATTGCGCACAGTTATTTGGTTCTTGAACGCAAAGGGCACTGCTCCGATTGAAATCCATCGCCAGTTGACGTAAGTGTATGGTGAGTCATGTATGGATGTTAAAAATGTTCTTTAGTGGTGTAGAGAGTTTGCAGCTGGTCGGACCGAAATTCGCGACGAACAAAGGAGCGGGAGACCGTCAATTTCTGAGGAGACAGTGTTGAAGGTTAAGCAAAGCATGCGTGAAGACCGGCGGATCAGCCTGGATGATCTCTGCACGTTGGTTCCTGAGGTTTCCCGAAGCACCGCTCACAGAATTTTAACAGAAACATTGAACACAGGCTGCCGTTGAAGTCATGACAACCATTTTTTGGGATCGGAAAGGGATATTGTTGGTCGACTTTCTGCCCACTGGGACCACAGTTAATGCTGACAGGTACTGTGAGACTCTGAAAACACTCAAACGGTGAGTTCAGAACCGGAAAAGAGGAATGTTGTTTGTAACAGTTTACACATGGAAATAGCTTGGTACCATTTGATTTGAGAGCCCACATTAATGTTTTGGGCATCAGTTTTTATGGATATATGTGTGTGGGTGGAAATAACATTGTGACACTTTAAATTAACATTACATTTTTCTGTTTTGCTGACGAATTTTTCCAGATATTTTAAATGTGGAGATAAAATTTTGACACTGGAAAAGAATCATAGTGATATTTAGATGAGGAAATATTTAATTTAAGGATGTTGTACCTTACACCAAGTATGGTACAACGATTGAACTATGGACATTCAGAAGTGCTGCTTAATCGATACATTCATGGCACAGACACTGTGTGTGGATCTATGGATGAGTGTGTGATTTGAGTGTTTTGGTGATGACAACGTGTACTTTTTTAGGTGTGGAAATACAGCAGCTATTTACATCATTTTTTGGTAAATAATTCAGTTCATTCAGATACATCTGAAGATGGCACAAAATATTAAGATTTTTTTTAACAGCAGCTACACTGTGACTGGCTGTTTCATTTCAATTGCTGCTAAAATAGTAGACTGTGATTACCAGTTTCATTTTAATGGCTTGTAAAATACTAGCCTCTGGTTGAAGCAGAGGGTTTGGCAGGGGATGTGCGAGTTAGGTGAGGAATGGAAGACACATTATAACAGCATAGAAGGGGGCATGGAAAGTAATGTGATGATGATGTCGCAAATAAGCAGTGCATGGTTCACGCTGTAACATACTTGCCCTGGCATGTAGCCAAATGCTAACTTACACGAGAACTTGCACTTTTCAAGCTCATTTAAGTGGAACATGGATCAGAATCTCCATAGCTAAACTACTATTAGAAACATAAATTCTGTTCTGCATAAACATTAATATTTTGTGGAGAGTAAAAATATTCAAACTATACCTGACTTTGCAATGTAAAACAATGAGTTACAATGAAAGGGCACATTAGACTTGTCGACAAGGTCAGGATAAAATAACACTAACACAATACATTTTAATCCTTTACACGAAGTTTAGCAAGAGAGGAAGATCGTCGTCATTTATCAGCGTTGCCCAATTGACTCTGACAAGTATCCATTCTCTAATTTTTAACTGATATTTGCTGCTGATTCTAATGATAGTTATCTTATGGGAATTTTCTATATTTCCTTTCCTTGGCCAATATGCAGCAGTATAGTACCTAATACTGATATCTACCTGGTTTTCGATTCCCAGCGGAGTCAGGGATTTTCTCTGCCTCGTGATGACTGGGTGTTGTGTGATGTCCTTAGGTTAGTTAGGTTTAAGTAGTTCTAAGTTCTAGGGGACTGATGACCATAGATGTTAAGTCCCATAGTGCTCAGAGCCATCTACCTGGTTTTTTTTTTATTCGTGTTAAAGGTATCAGTTAAAGGGGGCAGGGTGAGAGTCACAAAACGCTTAACAGTTCTAAACATACATGCATGGACCATAGATATCAACACATTTAAACATGGAAATAGATAAACACGATAGTAGTTAAATCACTTTCGCCCAGAAGTGGGCTACATACAAGGCATTACAGTTAGAAGATGGTTGTAATTATTTGTACATGTGCCAAAAGTCAAAAATATATTTATGTGTAGGCAAAACAACAAACGTTAGATTAAATTGCTTTCTCCCCAAAACGGGCTACGTCGAAGGCGTTAGTTTGGCCAGTATTAGATCTTCTTTGATGTATGATGATAGCCACAAATGACAGTCGTGCAGGTGAGATACTGCCTCCAACTCTCGGCACTCGCAGGTTGAGGGTCCACTAGACTATGCCCACTTTTCAGGATATACTTTGCACCGCCCCACACCAGTTAACAATATGTTGAGGGACTTCCAGGTATACCAGTTCTCTTTGTGACTAAGAGGTATTCTTCAGGTTTTCTCCAGCCTAGAGGAGCATTCTGCACTATCTTTTTGCTCATGTCTAGCCTTTGGTTTATATGGTTGTTGACATAGACTCTTACAAAACGTTTTCTCTACTTCAAGCGTGACGATGCTGGCGAGAGGCCGAGCAGAGGGTGAATATTAGAGGTCAAAGCTCTGTGTCCTGCATGGGCAGCTGCTTCACGCCTGATGTCAGGCGGAGCTATGCCTGCTAGTATATGTAGCTGCTCCACTTTAGTTGGTCTCAAGCATCCGGTACACTTCTCATTCAAAGTACTGTCCACTTGCCTAAGAAGGCAGGAGTTATGTCAGAGAGGCGCTGCATATTCGCAGAACATCACAACGCCATCGCCGAAATCTGGATAGTGGCTGGTTGTGTGACCCAGTCAGATCTATTTAGTTTCTGTATGATATTGTATTGTGTTGATACGTCCATTTTGGTGTTATGGGAATGCGTTTCAAACGTTAAGTTGCGGTCTAAAGTCACCCCAAAGCATTTTGGGGAAAAGGAACGTTCTAGTTGAGTGCTATTCCATGAAATATTAAGTTGTTGGTTGGCCTGTCTGCTTTTTAAGTAGAAAGCAGAGGCTTGCGTTTTGGAAGGATTAGGCATTAATTTATTATTTACGTAGCACTATTCTGTTCTACTAGTGATTCAGACAGGTTATTTTCAACATCATGGAAATCCTTTCACCAGGTCGCCAACGTCAGATCATGTCCATACAGAAAACTTTTGATGTGTAGTTGAAGTGGCTGGTCATTATTCGTATGTATAAAAGAGTAAAGGTTTCAGGACACTGCCCTGAGGTAGCCAATTTTTCTGTAGGCGCCATCTACTGCGCCGCCCTTGCAACTCAACGAAGAATCGCCTGTTGTTAACTAAGGTGGTTAAAATAATCATAAGTGATGTCGTAGAATTCTTTCAGGAGTAATTTATAGTTTTCATTGTCAAACACAATAGACAGGTCAATAGAGGCCATACTGATGATCATATGTGATTCAAAACCATCTTCGATGTACTGGGTGAGACTGAGGATCTGTGAAGTTTAGCTTTTACCAGGTCTAAAATCAGCCTGTTGAGGTATGAGTACAGCGCCAATTGCTTCCATCAAGCGGTTCAGAATCATTCTCCCCAGGATTTTATAGAGGTGGCAAAGAAGAGATATTGGACTGTAATTCTTAGGGCTATGGACCTCTTTACTGGGTTTAAGGACAGTGATGACTTGAGATTTTCTCCAGATCTTTGCGTAAGCAGTAGTTAAAAAGATGTAAAATCCATTTTAATGTTGCAAGACCAAAACTCCTTATTTGCTCGCTCCTAATATCATTCAGTCCAGCATCCTTTCCTGTTTTATACTTGCTAATCACCCTCTGCAGCACGTCCAGATAGAAAGATCTAGACAGGTCGGTAACAGAAGGATGCATGTTATTAGAGTTTACCTTGAGGTCTCGGTTGTCGAATTCCCGTTTGTTAATAGCTGACAGGCAATATCATTGGCTTTAATGTTCGCATGGAGGGTCGCCCTAGCTGGATAGTTACTGACGCATTTAAGAAGTTTCCAGGCTCGTTGACTGTTTCTTCCATAAACTTGATCCACTGCTTCGCCATGGAAGCTGCTATTTATTCAAATAAATGCAGTCCACGAGATGTTGTTTCTTCTCGAAATGGGTCGTGCTCAAATGCTGTGTTGTAAAGATCGAGGTCTGATCCTTTGTCTGGGAACAGTCCTTGCACATATGTAGTTCGACAACCACGAGGGATGGACATCCCAGAACATTTGTTTACAGCTTTTACGAAGTGGTCGTCTTTTTCGAAGTATGGGCTAATATGCGTTACCCCGTGATTAAGGAGAGTTTTAAATTTCTTTAAGTTTTCTTTTTTAAAGTTGTATCTCCAGAGAAGTGAAACAGACTGTGGGGGTATTGCGAACTTGTGTTGAGACATAGGAATCTGATTGGGGAACATACTGAATTTCTGCACTCTTGTGTGACGGTGTCGCTGGCAAATATACAGTCCGTATTGGATCCATACTTATATCGAGCACTGTTGAAAGATGGTGGAAACTTACTCGAAGAATGAAGGTTTCTGTAGGGGCTTTTACGCAGTTCAGCTGCTATGATCTCAGTATTGTTCTTTGCAGTGATTCCAGTAGGGCTAATGTCTAGGCTGGGTTTTGAAAAATGGTGCTGCCATACTGCGTATGACGTCCCTCTGCGACAAGTGTCATGCCAAGTATTTTTGGGCGCCTATCCTCGAAATACCAATGTGTGTACTGGATGCAGAATATGTCGCAACCACTGCGCTGGCACGATTCTAAAGAAATCCTTTTGGCTTCCTAAGCCTTCCATATTGGCAAAGGCTAGAGTGAAAGCTGCCCTTAATACGGACGGTTTAGAAAAACGCCGTGTTGTCATTTCAGTGGTTGATGCCTGTGGAGTGGAAGGCTTAGCCAGCTCTTATACTGTTACTACGGGACGCCTGCATGTGCTCTAAACAAGATATATGCACACCCTACGGGGAGGCTCCTTCAACGTACCCGCTCTATCAGATAATTTCTCGTGCGGTTCCAGACTGAAGCGCCTTTAACCGCTCGGCCACTTCAGCCGGCTCGTTGCAGCATCCCTGAATATGGAAGTTAATAGGAATATAAAAAAAAGGGAGGAAGGTTTACCTGTTTAGCAAGAGTAATAGAAGGCAGATTTCAGACTACCTAACAGATCAAAACGAAAATTTCTGTTCCGACACTGACAATGTTGAGTGTTTTTGGAAAAAGTTCAAGACAATCGTAAAATGCGTTTTAGACAGGTACGTGCCGAGTAAAACTGTGAGGGACGGGAAAAACCCACCGTTGTACAACAACAAAGTTAGGAAACTACTGCGAAAGCAAAGAGAGCTTCACTCCAAGTTTAAACGCAGCCAAAATCTCTCAGACAAACAGAAGCTAAACGATGTCAAAGTTAGCGTAAGGAGGGCTATGCGTGAAGCGTTCAGTGAATTCGAAAGTAAAATTCTATGTACTGACTTGACAGAAAATCCTAGGAAGTTCTGGTCTTACGTTAAATCAGTAAGTGGCTCGAAACAGCATATCCAGACACTCTGGGATGATGAAGGTATTGAAACAGAGGATGACACGCGTAAAGCTGAAATACTAAACACCTTTTTCCAAAGCTGTTTCACAGAGGAGGACCGCACTGCAGTTCCTTCTCTAAATCCTCGCACAAACGAAAAAATGGCTGACATCGAAATAGTGTCCAAGGAATAGAAAAGCAACTGGAATCACTCAACAGAGGAAAGTCCACTGGACCTGACGGGATACCAATTCGATTCTACACAGAGTACGTGAAAGAACTTGCCCCCCTTCTAACAGCCGTGTACCGCAAGTCTCTAGAGGAACGGAAGGTTCCAAATGATTGGAAAAGAGCACAGGTAGTCCCAGTCTTCAAGAAGGGTCGTCGAGCAGATGCGCAAAACTGTAGACCTATATCTCTGACGTCGATCTGTTGTATAATTTTAGAACATGTTTTTTGCTCGAGTATCATGTCGTTTTTGGAAACCCAGAATCTACTATCTAGGAATCAACATGGATTCCGGAAACAGCGATCGTGTGAGACCCAACTCGCTTTATTTGTTCATGAGACCCAGAAAATATTAGATACAGGCTCCCAGGTAGATGCTATTTTCCTTGACTTCCGGAAGGCGTTCGATACAGTTCCGCACTGTCGCCTGATAAACAAAGTAAGAGCCTACGGAATATCAGACCAGCTGTGTGGCTGGATTGAAGAGTATTTAGAAAACAGAACACAGCATGTTGTTATCAATGGAGAGACGTCTACAGACGTTAAAGTAACCTCTGGCGTGCCACAGGGGAGTGTTATGGGACCATTGCTTTTCACAATATATATAAATGACCTAGTAGATAGTGTCGGAAGTTCCATGCGGCTTTTCGCGGATGATGCTGTAATATACAGAGAAGTAGCAGCATTAGAAAATTGTAGCGAAATGCAGGAAGATCTGCAGCGGATAGGCACTTGGTGCAGGGAGTGGCAACGGACCCTTAACATAGACAAATGTAATGTATTGCGAATACATAGAAAGAAGGATCCTTTATTGTATGATTATATGATAGCGGAACAAACACTGGTAGCAGTTACTTCTGTAAAATATCTGGGAGTATGCGTGCGGAACGATTTGAAGTGGAATGATCATATAAAATTAATTGTTGGTAAGGCGGGTACCAGATTGAGATTCATTGGGAGAGTCCTTAGAAAATGTAGTCCATCAAAAATGGAGGTGGCTTACAAAACACTCGTTCGACCTATACTTGAGTATTGCTCATCAGTGTGGCATCCGTACCAGATCGGGTTGACGGAGGAGATAGAGAAGATCCAAAGAAGAGCGGCGCGTTTCGTCACAGGGTTATTTCGTAACCGTGATAGCGTTACGGAGATGTTTAACAAACTCAAGTGGCAGACTCTGCAAGAGAGGCGCTCTGCATCGCGGTGTAGCTTGCTCGCCAGGTTTCGAGAGGGTGCGTTTCTGGATGAGGTATCGAATATATTGCTTCCCCCTATTTATACCTCCCGAGGAGATCACGAATGTAAAATTAGAGAGATTAGAGCGCGCACGGAGGCTTTCAGACAGTCGTTTTTCCCGCGAACCATACGCGACTGGAACAGGAAAGGGAGGTAATGACAGTGGCACGTAAAGTGACCTCCGCCACACACCGTTGCGTGGCTTGCGGCGTATAAATGTAGATGTAGATGTAGATAACCTCTTGATCGCATTGACGGCACTCTGAACAGTGGACGTTACATTTCAGATGTGTTAGGACCCGTGGCTTTACCCTTCATTCGATCCCTGCGAAACCCTACATTTCAGCAGGATAATGCAAGTCCTCATGTTGCAGGTCCTGTACGGGCCTTTCTGGATACAGAAAATGTTCGACTGCTGCCCTGGCCAGCACATTCTCCAGATCTCTCCCCAATTGAAAGTGTCATGTCAGTGGTGGCGGAGCAACTGGCTCGTCACAATACGCCATCACTACTCTTGATGAACTGTGGTAACGTGTTGAAGCTGCCTGGGCAGCTGTACCTGTACACGCCATCCAAGGTCTGGCTGACTCAATGAGCAGGCGTATCAAGGCCGTTATAACGGCCTGAGGTGGTTGCTCTGGGTACTGATTTCTCAGGATCTTTGCACCCAAATTGCGTGAAAATGTAATCACATGTCAGTTCTTGTATAATACGTATATGTGTCCAACGAATACCCGTTTATCATCTGCATTTCATCTTGGTGTTGCAATTTTTATGGCCAGTAGTGTAACTTTATGTGAGTAGACTTTAAAAATAGGCAATGAAGCAATATCTTCCAGCTTCCAGGTCAGTACGGCCTTCTCCAGACAACGTTGGGTTGGGTTGTTTGGGGGAGCAGACCAGACAGCGAGGTCATTGGTCTCATCGGATTAGGGAAGGACGTGGAAGGAAGTCGGCCTTTCCTTTTCAAAGGAACCATCCCGGCATTCGCCTTGAGCGATTTAGGGAAAGCACGGAAAACCTAAATCAGGATGGCAGGACGCGGTATTGAACCGTCTTCCTCCCGAATGCTAGTCCAATGTGCTAGCCACTGCACCACCTCGCTCGGTCCCAGACAACGTCGAAACTTATGAGAAGTAGATATCGAATATGCTGACAGCATTCACGATTTCAGCATCGGTGCCTTCAGTAACGAAGGACCTGTGTTCAATTCCCGATACCTTTTCACACTTTTTTCTCAGGTATGAAGGTCTGTAATTCAGCCAGCTCCGCCTCACGTGGCCAGGTGAGAAGCTGCTTTAATAAAGACGTAGCTGCATGATCAGAATTCATCTACTGGAAATTATGGCCTTAGGAATTGGTGACATGCTGAGCACATGTACCACGATCACAGATTGCTCCTAATACTGCCTTGCAGGTTGCAGTCAGCCAGTCTGAATAACCCAAACGCCAAATGCGTGTGGTGTTTACGTTTATCATCAACATGCTGAGAATGTCTCGACTTTATTTTTGATGTCATAACAGAACCATAGTGATCGTATTTAACAGTATAACACAAACTGTCGGCTAGCCGGAGTGGCCGAGCGGTTCTAGGCGGTACAGCGTGGAACCGCACGACCGCTACGGTCGCAGGTTCGAATCCTGCCTCGGGCATGGATGTGTGTGATGTCGTTAGGTTAGTTAGGTTTAAGTAGTTCTAAGTTCTAGGGTACTGATGACCTCATAAGTTAAGTCCCATAGTGCTCAGATCCATTTGAACCAGAAACTGTCGGACCAGATTGCTACACTTATTTATTTATTCTCGTAAACGGTTTCAGTCCAAGAAAGTAATCAGAGCAGTAGCTCGCTAATGGTGTGTGGAGCCAGTTCACGGAACTGCTGTGCGTACCCAAAGGTACCAGTCGACAACTGTCCGGAACTCGCACTCCTGGAAGAACGGATATTTCCGAGATATGTCTTAGCCACTTTCCACGACGAGTTCTGGTCTGGCATGCCATTTTAATGCGACAGCGAGTTTCATATCCGCGCATACTCCGCTGCAGAGTGGACATTCATTCTGAATGCCTAGAAAGCCAAAATTTTAGCTATGGGACTCCTCCATAGATAGAAAGACAACCTGCAGCTACTGTGCTGTACAAACTGATGAAAAGATAAATTATGGCTATCATATATCTGCCGTTGCGGACAAGGGCTCTAAGATAACACACGAGATATGTGCAGGAACAAATAATTGTAGGCTAGCACCTACCACGACAACATAACCCAAGCGTAGTTAGTTTTCATGCTAGCATGTTGGTGCACGGAGTAGGCATAGAGCAGGATAGATACTTCTGATTTGAGGGCAGAGGGCAGGTTCGAATCCTGCCTCGGGGATGGATGTGTGTGATGTCCTTAGGTTAGTTAGGTTTAAGTAGTTCTAAGTTCTAGGGGACTTATGACCACAACAGTTGAGTCCCATAGTGCTCAGAGCCATTTGAACCATTTTGATGCTGCAATGGCCTTATGATCACTGATTCCCTGTTCTGCACATACAGAGTCGAAAAGTTCGTGTCTGTTTGTTATCAGTAGGTCCAAGATGTTATCTCCACGAGTCGGTTCTCTGTTTAATTGCTCGAGGTAATTTTCGGATAGTACACTCAGTATAATGTCATTCGATGCTCTGTCCCTACCACCCGTCCTAAACATCTGAGTGTCCCATTCTATATCTGGTAAATTGAAATCTGCACCTAAGACTATAACATGCTGAGAAAATTTATGTGAAATGTATTCCAAATTTTCTCTCGGTTGTTCTGCCACCAATGCTGCTGAGTCGGGAGGTCGGTAAAAGGAGCCAATTATTAACCTAGCTCGGTTGTTGAGTGTAACCTCCACCCATAATAATTCACAGGAACTATCCACTTCTACTTCACTACAGGATAAACTACTACTAACAGCGACGAACACTCCACCACCGGTTGCATGCAATCTATCCTTTCTAAACACCGTCTGTGCCTTTGTAAAAATTTCAGCAGAATTTATCTCTGGCTTCAGCCAGCTTTCTGTACCTATAACGATTTCGGCTTCGGTGCTTTCTATCAGCGCTTGAAGTTCCGGTACTTTACCAACGCAGCTTCGACAGTTTACAATTACAATACCGATTGCTTCTTGGTCCCCGCATGTCCTGACTTTGCCCCGCACCCGTTGAGGCTGTTGCCCTTTCTGTACTTGCCCAAGGCCATCTAACCTAAAAAACCGCCCAGCCCACGCCACAAACCCCTGCTACCCGTGTAGCCGCTTGTTGCGTGTAGTGGACTCCTGACCTATCCAGCGGAACCTGAAACCCCACCACCCTACAGCGCAAGTCGAGGAATCTGCAGCCCACACGGTCGCAGAACCGTCTCAGCCTCTGATTCAGACCCTCCACTCGGCTCTGTACCAAAGGTCCGCAGTCAGTTCTGTCGACGATGCTGCAGATGGTGAGCTCTGCTTTCATCCCGCTGGCGAGACTGGCAGTCTTCACCAAATCAGATAGCCGCCGGAAGCCAGAGAGGATTTCCTCCGATCCATAGCGACACACATCATTGGTGCCGACATGAGCGACCACCTGCAGATGGGTGCACCCTGTACCCTTCATGGCATCCGGAAGGACCCTTTCCACATCTGGAATGACTCCCCCGGTATGCACACGGAGTGCACATTGGTTTTCTTCCCCTCTCTTGCTGCCATATCCCTAAGGGGCCCCATTACGCGCCTGACGTTGGAGCTCCCAACTACCAGTAAACCCACCCTCTGCGACTGCCCGGATCTTGCAGACTGAGGGGCAACCTCTGGAACAGGACAAGCAGCCATGTCAGGCCGAAGATCAGTATCAGCCTGAGACAGAGCCTGAAACTGGTTCGTCAGACAAACTGGAGAGGCCTTCCGTTCAGCCCTCCGGAATGTCTTTCGCCCCCTGCCACACCTTGAGACGACCTCCCACTCTACCACAGGTAAGGGATCAGCCTCAATGCGGGCAGTATCCTGGGCAACCACAGTCGTAGTCCGATCGGGGGACGCGTGGGACGAGCTGGCCGTCCCCGACAAACCCCCATCTGGACCCCCATAGTGTTGCCCATTGGCAACAGCCTCAAGCTGTGTGACCGAAGCCAACACTGCCTGAAGCTGGGAGGGAAGGGATGCCAACTCAGCCTGCATCCGAGCACAGCAGTTGCAGTCCCTATCGATGCTAAAAATTGTTGTGCAAAGAACGTCTGAACTAATCTACAGAGAGCGCAAACAAATCGACACAAAATTTAAACTGTTATTAAAATACAAGATTGCCTAGTAAATGCAGTAATGCTGCTACTTGCGCACTGCTCACACACTGCTCGGCGGCGGAAGGAGACTACGCGATTTTACACTGTTCAGGTACTAAAACGCGATGCTACAACTCTCAAATACTATAATACGCCCCGAATTTATGAATTAAACAATGCAAGTACCAAAAACACGCAAAGAAATTAAGAATTAAACTATGTAACAAATGAGTGAGCTAGGAGTATACGACGTGCTGCTGCAGCTGCATATCCAACGGCGGCAGGGAGCACGTGTAACCAATGGCACGCCATACCATCACGCCGGGTGATACGCCAGTATGGCGATGACGAATACACGCTTCCAATGTGCGTTCACCGCGATGTCGCCAAACACTGATGCGACCATCATGATGCTGTAAACAGAACCTGGATTCATCCGAAAAAATGACGTTTTGCCATTCGTGCACCCAGGTTCGTCGTTGAGTACACCATCGCAGGCGCTCCTGTCTGTGATGCAGCGTCAAGGGTAACCGCAACCATGGTCTCCGAGCTGATAGTCCATGCTGCTGCAAACGTCGTCGAACTGTTCGTGCAGATGGTTGTTGTCTTGCAAACGTCCACGTCTGTTGACTCAGGGATCGAGACGTACCTGCACGATCCGTTACAGCCATGCGGTTAAGATGCCTGTCATCTCGACTGCTAGTGATACGAGGCCGTTGGGAACCAGCACGGCGTTCCGTATTACCCTCCTGAACCCACCGATTCCATATTCTGCTAACAGTCATTGGATCACGATCAACGCAAGCAGCAATATCGCGATACGATAAGCCGCAATCGCGATAGGCTACAATCCAACCTTTATCAAAGTCGGAAACGTGATGGTACGCATTTCTCTTCCTTACACGAGGCATCACAACAACGTTTCACCAGGCAACGCCGGTCAACTGCTGTTTGTGTATGAGAATTCTGTCGGAAACTTTCCTCATGTCAGCACGTTGTAGGTGTCGCTACCGGCGCCAGCCTTGTTTGAATGCTCTGAAACGCCAATCATTTGCATATCACAGCATTTTCTTCCTGTCGGTTAAATTTCGCGTCTGTAGCACGTCATCTTCGTGGTGTAGCAATTTTAATGGCCAGTAGTGTTTATAAGGTACGATGCATCAGTTTTATCATCATAAACTGATGTACCGTATGCATTGTCATGTGTGCCTCTAATGCCTCTCTCAATGTCAATAATAAGCTGCCATTCCATTCCAATCAATTTCATTAGAGCATCCCATGCCAAATCTGGTGAAGTAATATAATGAGAAGGAACCAGTTTATATGTGTTAAGACATAAAGTACGAAGTCTCTGGACACATCAGCAGGCAGTAGCACGTCAGTTTCTGAAATATACTGTAGATTCGGATGGTCTCCTAGTGTCTTACACTTCAATAAATTCCATATACTACATGTCCTCTGATACTCGACTTCAGATATACTTCCACCTATCAACAAACTTTAAAACTACTCAATTGAAAGTAAATGATCTACTAGTAACTATGACTCATTACTCACATACTCCTGTGCGAACATGCCTTTCTGATTGACTAAATTAAATTTGCAATCATCAGGAAAATATAAATGCACGCTCTGGAAGCTATATCCAGTAATAAAATATCCTCGGGTTTCAAGACACGTCAAGTGGTTAACTGTCCCAGAGATCTCCTTTGCCATTGTGAAGTTGTTGGCTGTCGTGTGAATGCCGCTGCCGTGCTTATGAAGCCGCGCCGCCGCTATTGATGTAACTCGTGCCCATTTCCACTCCGTAGATGGCAAAGTTTTGGTGGTGCGACCTCCGCGCCCACTTCAACTCCCCAATAACATGAAACTTCGAAGCAGATGCCATGTCAGTATTTAAGAAGAAATTAAACTTTGTTCATTCTACTCAAAATATCTCTTTCGCTTACAATTAAGTGAAGTTGTTAAGCAGTTCATAAGTTTCGCAGTGAAACTGAAGAAGAAATTCGTAGAGAAACGAGCCACTCTTTTTTAATCCAAGCCGCCAGCGCCAAATATGACTTAGCCGATCGCGATGGCCTCCGTGCTCTCCGCAACGATCCTATCACCGTCGGCCGGCCAACTGACAAAAGCAATGCTGCCGTCCTTCTGGAACGAGCCGACTACGACGCGTAAATCCGACGGATGCTGCAAGAACATACGTACCAAAATATACCTCGGGATCTAACATCCAGAATCGTGTGAAATACTTCGGAGTTTCTCAGACGGTTTTCGCTGGAAGACATTATTATTAAAAACCTCCACCCTCAGGCACCCACACCAACCACGTTCTACGGTCTGACAAAGATGCGTAAGGAGGACATACCTTTAAGGCCTATAGTTAGTACGATCGGATCGACGACCCATAGACTTGCAAACACTTGGCCACCCTCCTCTCGACGCACGTTGGACATTGTGCGCATCATATAAAGAATTCGGTAGACTGCAGCGACCTTATTAAACACCTACGCCTTGGTGAATGCGATATTATGGTTAGTGTTGATGTGGTTTCCCTATTCACGTGTGCGCCAGTAGCAGACTCTATAAACTTACTGCCCCGGCTCTTTGACGACACCATCGTGGATTTATTTAAACATGCCGTGACCTCATCGTGTTTTTTACATGGCGGAGAATATTTCAGCCAGTTGAACAGGATCGTGATGGGAAGCCCATTAGCTCCAGTTGTAACCAGCCTCTTTATGGAGCATTTTGACGACTTCGCCTTGGACACGGCTCGTGCAAAGCCTACTTGCTTTCATCGCTACGTCTACGATACCTTCGTCATATAGCCTCATGGATATAAAAATTTAGACGAGTTTCTGGAACACATCAACAACTTCCACGATCACATAATGTTCACGATAGAAGTAAAGGACAGTTCCTTGCCGTTCCCGGACGTTCGAATGGTTGAAATGGCTCTGAGCACTATGGGACTTAACATCTGTGGTCATCAGTCCCCTAGAACTTAGAACTACTTAAACTTAACTAACTTAAGGACATCAGACACATCCATGCCCGAGGCAGGATTCGAACCTGCGACCGTAGCGGTCGCGCGGTTCCAGACTATAGCGCCTAGAACCGCTCGGCCACCCCGGCCGGCTTCCCGGACGTCCTTGTAAGCCGTGAACACAGGAGTGTCTCGGTCACAGGTTTTAGCACAAGCCCACTCACACAGATAGGTATCTGCACACCACCAGCTGCTGCCACTGCCCAACACAGAAACGGCCTGTTCTGAGGACCTCGGAACATAGAGCTGAAACCTTATCAGACGCCGAAAACCTGCTGAGGGAACGGAGCACATACGTAAGGTTTTCAAGGAAAACGGTTAAGACAGAAAACAAATTTCACAATCAGTTTCATCTAAGCCGCGCAAGCAGAACGCTTCCGAAGAAGATACGAAGAAGATTGTATTTTTACCGTTTGTGACTGAATAACAAGGAAATTAACCTGTTCCTGAAGAAATATAAAATTGACACAGTCTCCAGACCCCGGGAAAAATTCGGCAACTAATGAGACCCATAAAAGACTATGTAGGAGGCAGAGCACCTGAAATATACAAAATACCGTGTGGGTGTGGGCAGTTTTATGTCGGTCAAACTGTCTGCAAATTTGCAAATTTTTGTTAAGGTTCTATGGGACCCAACTGCTGAAGTCATCGGTCCCTAGGCTTACACACGAATTAAACTAACTTACGCTAAGGACAACACACACATCCATGCCCGAGGGAGGACTCGAACCTCCGACGGGGGCAGCCGCGCGGACCGTGACAAAACGCCTCAGACCGCACGGCTACCTCGCGCGGCTGAACTGCCTGCACTATTGAACAGCGCCGCATAGAAAATGAAAGGTGTCTCCGCCTACGCTGTCTCGAAAAACCAGCTGTAGCGGAGCATGCAGTGGAAAATTGCCACCGAATTACATTCGACGATACTTCTATTATTAAAGAGACCACCGACTTTTGGGATAGCGTTTTAAATGAAGCAATAGAGATAAGAATATCGGACAGCACCCTCAATAACGACGATCGATTGCAGCTGAGTGCGACATGGAATCTGTGATCGGGGAGTTGAAGTGGGCGGGGTGGTCGCACCACCAAAACCTTGCCATATGTGGTGAGGGATTGTACACCAGTGACGTCACTGACGGCGGCGCGGAGTTACAAGCAGCAGCATTTACTCGACAGTCAACCAGTTGGCAATGGCAGTATTGATCATACCCTTTCTGCCTGAAGCGATGACCACCGATCGATAGCCACAGATTTTATCCGGAAAGAAAAGGCCACTTGTCACCACTCAGTAACGTCCAGCTGCGTTACTAGCGTGTTAATTCGAGTCTACGTCGCCGATGCACAATAAGAAGAAACGGTGCATGGACAGTGTGCCTGCTGCAGAGGCTCATACGCAGCAATGTTCGCTAAACGGTCGTTGAGGAGACAGTTTTGATAGACTCTTGATACTTTTGAACGGTCTGTTGTTCAACAGTTCCACGTCTATTCGCTTGTACAGTTCTTCGATGGCATCGTTCACCCATTTCATTTGTGGCCCATGATGCATCGAAGTTGCTTCGGCGACGAATTTGGATAGCGACATTTTGCTATGCTCGGTATACTTTAACCTCGTTGACATTAGAACAGCCCACAAAATTAGCCGTCACGGAAATGCTTCCACCCTTGGCCCAAAAGCTAATGATCACGCCCTTTTTGGATGTCAGATAAATCGCTCCGTTTCTGAATTAGCAGAACGACTGCACTGTATTACTGTGTTCCCCAGACACAATTCATATACTCTCCATTGCTAGTTCTGTCACTTGCCGTCTGCGAGTGTTTATTCCAAGTTGAAGTCAACCATAGGCGGTGGTAACATTAATGTAACTGGACTGTGTGTTTCGCTCCTGTCAAGAAACGCAGAAAGTCTGACGTTACATTAAAGACTAACGAGGCGTCCGAAAGCCGGGTATGTACAGCATCCCGTGCGAATGTGGCACCTTTTTCGTGGAGCAGACTATTACAACGTGGATACATGAGAGGAACATCAGCGACACATCGAACTAATACATCCAAGTAAATTACCTGTAACTGAGCACTGCCTCGCATGAAATCATGAAATGATATACGATAAGATCAGTAACGTGGTGCAAACGCCAAGTTTCTTAGACTGCGTAACTGAGCAGTCTGTCGAAATAAATACGCACATCAAAGAAAGTTTTGCATCACCCCGGTTCCCAGAACTCCTGAAGATAGACGTTGACTAGACATTGTATCACAGACACAGTACCTTTGACTGTTCAGAGGTGTCACTAAACCCGCTGAACGATGTAAACAATCATGCATGAGCAGCGCCTATTAGATTGGGGGGGGGGGGGGGGGGGCGTCCGACAGCCGATCAGTTCCAGTCATTCCACCAGCAAGGACGTACTCGGTTTGTGTTGTCTGTAGTTCAACCATGCCTAGACGGTCAGTACCACGGTTCGATCACGTCCGCATTGTTACTTTGCTCCAGGAAGGGCTCTCAACAAGGAAAGTATCCAGGCGATGTTGTTCGGATATGGAGGGGATACAGAGAGACCATAACTTTCAATGACATGCCTCGCCAAGGCTGTATAAGGGCTACTACTGCAGTGGACAACCGCTGCCTACGGATTATGGCACGGAGGAACCCTGACAGCAACGCCACCATGTTGAATAATGCACAACAGGCTGCATGATGCCCAACTTCACTCCCAACGTCCATGGCGAGGTCCATCTTTGCAACCACGACACCATGCAGCGCGGTACAGATGGGCCCAACAACATGCCGAATGGACCGCTCAGGATTGGCATCACGTTGTCTTTACGGATGAGTGTCGCATGTGCCTTCAAATATACAATCGTCGGAGACGTGTTTGGAGGCAACCTGGACAGTCTCAACGCCTTAGACACACTGTAAAGCAAGTGCAGAAAGGTGGAGGTTCCCTACTGTTTTGGAGTGGCATTATGTGGGGCCGATGTACGCTGCCGGTGATCATGGAAGGCGCCGTAACGGCTGTACGATTCGTGAATGCCATCCTCCGACCGACAATGCAACCATATCGGCAGCATATTAGCGAGGCATTCGGCTTCATAGACAACAATTCGCGCCCCTATCGTGAACATCTTATGAATGGCATCCTTCAGGAGAACGACATCGCTCGACTAGAGTGGCCAGAATGTTCTCCAGTCATGAACCCCATCTAACATGCCTGGGATAGATTGAAAAGGTCTATGTATGAACAACGTGACCCACCAACCACTCTGAGGGATCTATGCCATCAGCAAACAGTCGCATATTGCTGCCCCTCTATCCTTCAGATCATGCATGTAAATAGAGAACATGAGCGATGCTATCACATTTCCCCTCAGCTCACCTGACTATACCATTGTCTCCGATGAACATACGCCGTCCAAGCCGCCGTACTTGGTTCTACTGCTTAAGAACTCCTCGAGCCACTCACGTATCTGGGAATGTACTCCATATGCTCGGATCTATGTTAATAATAAGCAGCTGGGCACCGTATCAAACTCTTTCCGGACATCTAGGAATATATAATATGCCTATTGTCCTCCATTCTTGGTTCGCGGGTTTCGAGCAAATAACGAGCAAGCTGAGTTTCGCACAAGCGATGCTTCCACTAGAGCTGGTAAACAATTGCAGTTGGTGCGTTTCACGGAATAACAGTGGGGACTCTGAAAAAGAAATGAGTATCAAAGGGCGTAGGGGGATCAGAAAGGCCAATTCGGCTATAAATAGTGGCGCGAGACCTATACTTCATTGTCTGGTTGGAGTTGAAGCAGTATCTAACGAAGAAGATCGTGTCGGGCGTTGAAATATTGTCCACACAAATAGAATCAGCAACCCAGCTAAACACTCGAAAACGCACTATTGATCAATCACGCTGTTTTCTGTTCTGTTAAATAAAGGATGGAAGATTAGAATTTAACTTCCCGTTGACGAAGAGCAAGAGTTCGAGCAGGGCAGTGTCTTTCTCATTAAGGCATTCGGGTTAAGAGACTTCGGGTAAACCTCAGTTTTGATGTTCAGATCGACCTTGTTCTGTGTGTTCCATCCTTTTAAACGTATCAAAACAATAACAGATTTATTACTAAATTAACCAAATGTTATTACACCTGAGTATTGTGGAACAGTGCTGTGCGGAACAATAGCTTTCATAATGCTGCGAGGCAGATAATTCTGCGCGCCCGCAATTACTAAACCATCGACGCAAGATAACACTCATGTGTATAAATATGACAATGAAACACTGTCTACCACCGGACAAAAACTAAATTAGATTCCTCTAGCTCACCATACTGATATTACGCAAATTTAAACGTGAGTCAGAAATTTTGTCTGTGATATTTACGCGCTACGCTGCTGCGCTGGTTTTCAGTAGCTTACGTGGCATGATAACGTTGTTTTGAAGCTGTCCTGTGAATGGAGGATATACATTTACATCACTTCAGATTAGCTCAAATCTGTTGAGGACAGTACACTCTAAAAAAATGCGAAGTAGTTCGCGTTATGGGTGTCGAAAACTAGACAGAAGCGAATGAAACAAATGGGTAAATGCTTACATAATATCTGAAACACTTGTACTTGGTTGATTGCTTGAAAGGTAAAGTAAAAGAACTAATTTCGACTGCATAGATCCTCAGCACAGTAAAAAATCTAGATAACATTCGTTTCAACAAGATTCGAAAACAGGGCAGTCCTGAGATAGCAAATTTTTTTTATTGTTGTTAAGTAAATCAAACAGTGGTGAATCGCTATGTATCCAAGGTATTTTCTAAGAGCACAAATGTACACCGAAGACTCTTGTGAGAGGAGTAATGTACTTGAGACAAAAATGTTCAATACTCAGGGGCTCACTGCAACGCTAATGCCCCATTAACATGTGAAGGTGAGGTGAATCAGTTGACGTACTGCTTTGACCAACCATAGCTTACTGTACTGTTCCTTTGATTTGTTCACTCGCCTTGGAACGGCTCATGATCGTATGCCTTATAAGGCAGATTCCCCACTTCAGACAGCTCAAAAGAAAAAAAATCCACATGCAGAGCTGTCCAATTCTACCAAATATCTAGAAGATTTATCTATAAAATTCTGCATTTGCGTATCATCTGGTTTCAAGTATGCACACTTGACATGTGCAACATGTAGACATGCTACATCACTTCCTTGTATCCGCAAGTAGTGTAACTGAAAGAGTACTGTAACAGCCCCAATATACATAGAAAATCCACACTACAAGTGTACAGCCTTCAACATGCTACAGTTTTAAGGACCATCACCCTGCACACCTCTCCTCTGATATCAATATGGTACCAGGGAGAGAACAAGCCAACCTTGACCCTAATTAAAGTTCATTGGTGCCATACTACGGCTGATGTAGCTGTGGGTGTCACATTGAAGTTCACACCATCTCCTCACTCCTCTATCCCACCTCTATCCATCACTCTGCTTCGCCCCTCCCCCAGCCCCTCACCCTCCCCTCCTGTTCCCCAGTTTACTCTCACGCAGCTGGTATAATTTCACGTCTGTACACAGAAGTGAAATAATCGTCTTGGAACATTATCAGCAGAGATCGGCTAAAAAGCAGAAGAGGACTGAAGGTAAGTATTCGTCTACCACCTATTATTATTATTATTATTAATGTTTTCCGTTATACATATATTTCTCAACACTGCAACCGACCCCAGCTGAAATGCAGAAGGAAACCACGGAAGTCTTTCCAGATTTGTCAGATCTGCTGTCATTTGACTATTCTACACAGTCACTTAGGCTTCCACAACTAGCTGAACTTCAGTTAAGTTGCGTGAGAGTACTGCTATTTGGCAGCGCACATAACTTGACTGTTAGTGCAACTAGATACGTGAATGTAAGCCTAGCACCTGGCAGATACTCTGAAGCTACAACTGAATCACAAGTCGTTTCACTTTTTACGGTCTTAGAGCAATATTCGCAGTATGAGTGGGACTGCCTGTGCAGTATGAGTGGATATATGGAGTTGAAGATAACAACAAAGTACGATCCATCTCAGACGTTTGGGAGGAAGGTTTCGATAGTCAATATGTATGTAGACGCTGTGCATGAAACCACTTCAGAGGACACACGCACTTAAATAAAACTTCCGAATGTAGTGCATTTGAATCATCTATACAGAACCTTAACGATTGCTGCAGACAGACTAAGATACTGGCATCCATATATAAGAGTATACTATGATATTGTAGACTACTTGCACGAGAATAGTGTAACTATGAAGAAATAAGAGTAATGTATAAATGCACATATACCACCACTGCCAAAGTGTATAAATGTGGACCCTATAAGTACCTTAAAGCAGAATTCTCAGATAGTATTCCTATGCGTCTTGTGGCACCTGTTGGACAAAATGCCATACAGGCTGAATTTAAGGGGCTCCGGAAAGGCTCAAAATCATGAAAAGTTCAATTTTTACTTTTTTGCGTTTTCTGAATCTGCAGACTATTACCTTTTAATAGATATATAATTTATTCAATTCCGAAGACTACAACTATTTTTAAATTTTTTTTTTTTTGAAATGTGTTCTACATGGGCGTGACCCACTGTGGCGCTGTTAAACTGCTGTCAAATGGTGTTATTATTAACGTCCGTGTTCATCAGGTACATTTTATTGATGTGAGATAAAGTATGTGTTGTGGCTAACCTATTTTCAGAGACTTAGCAGCACCTGAACTGTTGAAAAAGTGTATTCACGGAAAAACTCAAAACCCCAATGAAAGTGTAAATAGTGTTATATGGTCGAGAATACCCAAGACTGTATTTGTTGGAATAGAAACACTTCACTTTGGTGTGTATGATGCTGTTGCGACTTTCAATGATGGCAACATTGTAAGGTGCAAGGTATTTAGAAATATGAGAATGAAGATAGGTTCTAACATGGTACGAGCGATGCTTGCTTTAGACAAGGAACGCCTTCGGGCTGCAGACAGGGCTGTAAAGAGTCTAGAAATACAAGCAAGAGTAAACAGGAGGAGGAACAAGAGGAAGCTGGAGGAGGACTTTGCAGAGGATGAAGATAATCCATCCTATGGACCTGGAATGCACTAAAAAGTTAATCCAATCTTTGTCGCTCGATTCCCAAAACTTTTATTTTCTCATACTAATTACATGTTTTCTAAGGATCTTCCAAACATATTTGTTTCAAACTTTCAGTAAACGTTACACAGTACCTTCTGCATAATTTAACACAGCCTTTTTCCAAAAAACTGTATATTTTTGAATATATAAATAAAAAATTGCAAAAAAAATGTTGTGAATTTTCATTACAATTGGAAAAAAACCTCTTTAATAACTGAACTAAAATTTTGTAAAATCCCTGTGTTAAGTTGTAGCCCATATTCCAATAAATAATCTGTAAAAAGTTCAACTTCCTACCTCAAATACACTCCTGGAAATTGAAATAAGAACACCGTGAATTCATTGTCCCAGGAAGGGGAAACTTTATTGACACATTCCTGGGGTCAGATACATCACATGATCACACTGACAGAACCACAGGCACATAGACACAGGCAACAGAGCATGCACAATGTCGGCACTAGTACAGTGTATATCCACCTTTCGCAGCAATGCAGGCTGCTATTCTCCCATGGAGACGATCGTAGAGATGCTGGATGTAGTCCTGTGGAACGGCTTGCCATGCCATTTCCACCTGGCGCCTCAGTTGGACCAGCGTTCGTGCTGGACGTGCAGACCGCGTGAGACGACGCTTCATCCAGTCCCAAACATGCTCAATGGGGGACAGATCCGGAGATCTTGCTGGCCAGGGTAGTTGACTTACCTTCTAGAGCACGTTGGGTGGCACGGGATACATGCGGACGTGCATTGTCCTGTTGGAACAGCAAGTTCCCTTGCCGGTCTAGGAATGGTAGAACGATGGGTTCGATGACGGTTTCGATGTACCGTGCACTATTCAGTGTCCCCTCGACGATCACCAGTGGTGTACGGCCAGTGTAGGAGATCGCTCCCCACACCATGATGCTGGGTGTTGGCCCTGTGTGCCTCGGTCGTATGCAGTCCTGATTGTGGCGCTCACCTGCACGGCGCCAAACACGCATACGACCATCATTGGCACCAAGGCAGAAGCGACTCTCATCGCTGAAGACGACACGTCTCCATTCGTCCCTCCATTCACGCCTGTCGCGACACCACTGGAGGCGGGCTGCACGATGTTGGGGCGTGAGCGGAAGACGGCCTAACGGTGTGCGGGACCGTAGCCCAGCTTCATGGAGACGGTTGCGAATGGTCCTCGCCGATACCCCAGGAGCAACAGTGTCCCTAATTTGCTGGGAAGTGGCGGTGCGGTCCCCTACGGCACTGCGTAGGATCCTACGGTCTTGGCGTGCATCCGTGCGTCGCTGCGGTCCGGTCCCAGGTCGACGGGCACGTGCACCTTCCGCCGACCACTGGCGACAACATCGATGTACTGTGGAGACCTCACGCCCCACGTGTTGAGCAATTCGGCGGTACCTCCACCCGGCCTCCCGCATGCCCACTATACGCCCTCGCTCAAAGTCCGTCAACTGCACATACGGTTCACGTCCACGCTGTCGCGGCATGCTACCAGTGTTAAAGACTGCGATGGAGCTCCGTATGTCACGGCAAACTGGCTGACACTGACGGCGGCGGTGCACAAATGCTGCGCAGCTAGCGCCATTCGACGGCCAACACCGCGGTTCCTGGTGTGTCCGCTGTGCCGTGCGTGTGATCATTGCTTGTACAGCCCTCTCGCAGTGTCCGGAGCAAGTATGGTGGGTCTGACACACCGGTGTCAATGTGTTCTTTTTTCCATTTCCAGGAGTGTACATTGTGAGGAAAGAGGTAATTTATAAGCGTTATTTTAACATTGCAAGTATAGGGCGTTCCGGAGCCCCTTAAGGCTTACAGAACACAGCTGTTCAGAAAATATTTCTCAACACAGTGCACAAGCTGTCGCAGCGGAGCTGTAAGTGTTACGTTTGGAGAGCTACTGCGCAAGAAGTACTCTGCTTCACCACCCTCAGTACTGCTTTCAGTTGGCGCTGTTCCGAGCACTCACCCACAACGTAATGAGGTAAGTCTCACCAACACCCTCCCCCTCCCCACACTAGGCTGCCATCCAGGCAGTGCACGTGGCCCATCATGCTGCAGTGGCCACTGCCATCACTGCCACAGCTACTTGGCTGCTGCTGCCACTGGCACCTCTGAGAAAACTGCACACCAGTAGGGTTCATCTCATTAGAGTGACTGCAGTCAGTACTAAAAAAATATGAATAAGAAAAGACGTAGTTACAGTAACACAGTGGTAGCATGATTCTAAGCTGCTGTGAATACTTTTATTACTATTATTAATCTGTTTTTAGCCATTTTTACAGTGCAGTTTAATATGGAACACACTTGATGCTGATGTGTAAATGCGTCTACTCTCGTAGAGAACGTGCATGCAGTATTCATAAGGAAAGACCCCATTCTTCATCATTGCATCATTGGGATATGTGGGTCTGGCAATACGCATATCCTCCGGGCGCACTGCCTCAGCAAGTTTCTGAAGGGATGCGTACATGAATCATAATGAATCCAATAACAGAGCAGTATTCTCTGTGTAATTCGCTTGGAGAATGGGTTGTAGTTTTCTGTGTTGTCAGGTGTGACACTGAAGTTATCATTCTTCAAGTCGAAATCACCCAAGTGCTCAACCAAAAAATGAGCGTCATACTCATCAAATTGTGGCATAAGATGAGTATGTGGTGTGTCAGCTTGTATTTCAAGTTGCTTGCACTGTGGGTTGCACCACGGAACTTCCCCATCAGATGATAGTGATCTCTACATGGAGTCCTGCAGTGTTATCCAGGGCCAGCCTACAAGTACGATAGTCAACTGCCTGCTCATACAAGGTACCATTCTCCCATGAGTTGGTCACAGGATATTGTTGTCGTAAATCTCATTAACACTCACGGCAATATTTTCGAGTTCAGAGACCGACCATTTCGCACGATTATCGTCGACACATCATTCGAAATGTTTGAGAATGAACTAATATGAGCAAACAACTGTAGATATTGCCACATACAGTACATGATATTCTGTGATCGTGGTATGAGAGGCTGTAGGATCAAATTCACAACAAGCCACAGAAACTTGTAAGCACTTAACGTCTGCGTATACAATGAAGGGACAGCATTCTTGGTAGTGATTGTTCATAAATATTAAGAGCCTTTTATTCCCGGTGGGTATTTTCACATATACTGATTCCAGGTTTGAGCATTCAGTGAAATTCCTTTCTAGATACCCAGTCTTAGTGGAAAAGGTGAGGTATCTGGGGAAAAAATACCTAGCACTTCTTTTATAATTGGGTGGGAAGTAAGTGGTGAATATTTTTTATCCAGGCATTGTGATGCTTCTTGCCCATGGAGAATAGCAAGAAATCTGTGTTTGGGATGATGAATGGATACGTTGGAAATGTATAGTGGTCTGACTACTAGATGCTTTACTTCTTTGCACACAGTGTGACCTCTGTCATCATCTTCTGGCTTGCGTTTTTGTCTACCCGCAGACCATATAGGTGAACTGAATTATCAGTGCCCAACCGCTCTAATTTTGGTAAATCTTGCATGTTGATGAGAGTGAGATACCATTGATGTTAAAATGCCCGCAGACATTAGATGTTTTGTATCTATCTGTACAATATGCATGTTTCAGGTAATTCCTATAACAAGCCAGAAGGGACTCTGCAAAACAATATTCATCCTCCACAGCAAAATTCCGAACATTAATAAACGCTTGTTCAGCTGCAATATCTTTCGCAAGAAGGATGAAACTGGACCTCCACATTAAGTGGATCAAAAAGATACGACTAACATGGAAGTGCAGTACACGGCTCAGTTCCCTACCAGATCCTATTTTCTGCATTGGAAATATGGAGCAGTGAAATACTCTTGGTAAAAGTTCTGAAGCACACTGCAATTGTCTCGTGCCACGGTATCACGCCATCTTTCCTCCAAATTTAAAGATGCTTTCCCCAAAATATTGCTCACAGTGCAGAACTGCCTTGCACTTAATGGCAGGATAACCCCATTACATGACGCTTTAAGTGTTCTTCCTTTTTCGAAACTGCTCGGCAAGCGTGAAGGTAGCTAAGAGGATTTCGAAAGCCAGCCTTTGTGTTATCAATGCAGGGTTGCAAAATCCTGCCTGTGAAATTGCCAGTAGCCACAGAGTAGTCCAATGAGGCTACAAGATTTACCTGGTGATGTGTAACGAGTGGGCTGCTGCTGCTAGGTCCACGATGTCGTTGAAGTCTGTGTGACAGGCGGGCTGTGGTGTCAGCGAACACATAGGTTGGGTGGCTTGTGGTGACAGTGAATACATCATAGAAGGCTGCTGCTAGGTCCATGATGTTGTTGAAGCCTGTGTGATAGGCAGGCTGTGGTGTCAGGGAACACATAGGTTGGCTTGCTTGTGGTGACAGTGAATGCATCATAGATGGCTGCTACTAGGTCCACGATGTCGTTGAAGTCTGTGTGACAGGCGGGCTGTGGTGTCAGCGAACACATAGGTTGGGTGGCTTGTGGTGACAGTGAATACATCATAGAAGGCTGCTGCTAGGTCAATGATGTTGTTGAAGCCTGTGTGATAGGCAGGCTGTGGTGTCAGGGAACACATAGGTTGGCTTGCTTGTGGTGACAGTGAATGCATCATAGATAGCTGCTACTAGGTCCACGATGTCGTTGAAGTCTGTGTGATAGGCAGGCTGTGGTGTCAGGGAACACATAGGTTGGCTTGCTTGTGATGACAGTGAATGCATCGTAGATGTCTGCTACTAGGTCCACGATGTCGTTGAAGTCTGTGTGACAGGCAGGGTGTGGTGTCAGCGAACACATAGGTTGGGTGGCTTGTGGTGACAGTGAATGCTCATAGATGGCTGCCCGCGTTGTGTGAAGGAACTTGGCTGGGGTGACAGACCTGCTCACAGTGTCGGCGAACTCATGTTAGATGGGCTTGGTCAGAATGTCGGTGAATGCATTGTAGATGGTCCCATTCACATCATTAATACGATGATGTAAGCCTGCTTCCAGAAGGTTCCAACACTCCCGCAAGGCAAGAAGCAAGATTGTTGAGTATTCTGTACGTATAACGCACAATAAACACACGCACATGTAATCTGATTGTACATTGTGGCTCACGCCCAATAAATTAGTATTAGCCATTTTTCGTCTTCATTCGGCATATTACTTACAATTATAGACTAATAGTTTTTATCCACTGTCGCATTTAATCCATCAAGCACCTCTAGAACAGCATACATCATAAGTGTTGCATGCAAGAGTAAAAAATATCTGTACAAGAAGGAGAAGGAGAAGGAAGAGGAGAAGGAGGAGGAGGAGGAGGAGGAAATTCATTTTCCGAATAAGGAGCGTTCATCAGCTCACATAATAAACGATTGGCATTTTTGAGTATACAGATAGGCTTACATGGGCAGCTGGATACAGGCAGCAGTCGACCACTGCTACTTTCAACGTTGTATAGACAAGGTGGATAAAATTATATCACCCAACCTTGATGAGCTTCATAGGCGACATTTGACAATGAATAGAGGTATGCAAAGAGATGGTTTTAAGAGACAGAATCATTTATTGACAATCAACTTAAAATATTTTTACATTATCTGAAGCATAAAAATAGCTGCTGCTGTTGTCACCAAACATTCGCTTGAGTCTTCGAACTGATGGGCAGTTGTACTCCTCAAGATTCCTTATTGATTCACTCTTGAAGATTTCACGCAATCACAATACTTTTTCACAGTCTTTGACATAGAAAGTGCTGTCTCTATGATCATAAATTCTGAGGAATGTCAACATATTTTCATAAGATGCTTCTTCATCATCCCAGCAATTTTTATTCTGACAGAAAGTCAGCCAGGCAATGTTTCAACGAGTCTTAGCACAATGTACTGTGCTAAACATCTTGTGCGAAGTGACGATTGTGGAATACTTCGTTAATACTTGTCCAGTGTTGGAGAATACAATGAATGCGCCATCCTTAATCACAAATTGTCCACTGTGACTGTTAAACCCCTTTATATCTGCAACAATATTTGCACTCTTAGATGTCATCATAAAAAAAGTCACATGTGGTAAAGTACCTATACATTTATGCTACACGTTGTATGGTTACTGTGAGTTCAGAGTAATTTGCCAGAGGATCATGTAGCAATAACATATATTCTTCGATGCTTGGAAGTAAGTTTTTTTACTTATTCAAATTCATTACATACATCTACAGTTCCAGGTTTTGAGCAGGCATTCAAATTCATCGTTCTCATAGTAAGAAGAATGAAATCTTCATACATACCGTACAGTAGATAGGCACTGTCATTGCCCCAATCAAGCTGGAAGCTACTATATGGAAAAGCTCGGAATTTCACGTACAATCTAGCACTGATTAGTTTACTGTTGTCAGATGGACTCGAATTCATATTGACACGTAGAAGAAGGTGTCATCAGATGAATGACGAACATTAACTTCACTTAACGAAGGTTTATTCAGCACTTGCACATACAAGAGCGCGGAGCGAATTGCCCCCGGCCAGAATACTTAAAGTATATATACAGCTACAGAACATTCCAGTACAACGATTCTTGACATTTGTGGATACTTCTGGAATGTACTCGAACCGAATGTAGAAATTAAAACGGAACAGTCCAGGTGAGTTTTGAACTCACTATCCTCCATGCAACAGTATAGTATTATAACCAATACACAACGGAGCTCCTCAGCGACATTGCTCTCTCATTAAGCGAACAGCGTCTCGCTGTTACGTCGTCCTAATCCGGGAAAGAGTCATCGGTCCTGCATACTCCGACTCCTGATGACTGATTCTTGCTCTGGCGGTGATCTTCTTAGAACTTCTTTTGCTGCTACGCTCCTCGTCACCTTTCCGCTTGTTGTGTGTCGCTGGAGCTTCGATTTTACCCTTGGTTGCAGGACCTTATAGGGCTTCATTCGAAGTACGTGGACCGTATTTGTGATATTTCATCGTCTTCTGTCGGGGTCGAAATATTCAACTTCATAAGTAACATCAGACAACTGTCTTACAACCTTATAAGGTCCAAAGTAGCGCCTGAGGAACTTCTCAGAGAGACCAACCTTCCAAACAGGAGTGAAGATCCAGACAAGGTAATCAGACTGGTAAAGCCGAGCTTTTTTATTGTCGAAATTTTCACATGGCCCAGACCACAGAAGACATTCTCTTTCTGTAATTGAGTAGTTTCTCTCGGTTTTTGTAAGTGTCCGAGAAGCATAGGTTATAACCTACTCTTTTCCATCCTAAATTTGCAACAGAACAGCATCGATCCCATATCCGCTGGCATCTGTGTGTATTCCTGTAGGTGCTCTCTCATCATACAGACAAGTACAGGGTCAGTCGTCAGAGCTTTTCGCAGCACATCGAAAGAATCTTGTTGAGCACCTCCGGCCGCTATGGCCGAACGGTTCTAGGCGCTTCAGTCTGGAACCGCGAAACCGCTACGTTCGCAGGTTCGAATCCTGCCTGGGGCATGTATGTGTGTAATATCCTAGGTTAGTTAGGTTTAAGTAGTTCTAAGTTCTAGGGGACTGAAGACCTCAGATGTTAAGTCCCATAGTGCTCAGAGCTATCTGAATCATTTGATTTGTTGAGAACCACCCTAGATAAATTTAGCATTAACTTTTAACAACTCTTGAAGTGGCCTGGCTTTGATACAAAAATCTTTGATAAAACGACGGCAATAAGAACACAATCCGAGGAAGCTTCTCACATCTCTAATACTATTAGGACTAGGAAATTCCGTTATAGATCTCATCTTTTCTGGGTCTGGCCGCACGCCTTCGTTTCAGACGAGGTGTCCAAGTATTTTGATTTCTTTTGCTCTAAATAAACGCTTTCTTAGATTAAGTTTGTAAGTAGGCTGTTTATGTTTTCTTATTGGCAACGTTACGTAGCGCTCTGTATGAAAATCACTGGCTGTGCTGTGTGCAGTCTGTGGCTAGTTTGCATTGTTGTCTGCCATTGTAGTGTTGGGCAGCTGGATGTGAACAGCGCGTAGCGTTGCGCAGTTGGAGGTGAGCCGCCAGCAGTGGTGGATGTGGGGAGAGAGATGGCGGAGTTTTGAAATTTGTCATGAACTGCTATATATATTATGACTATTAAGGTAAATACATTGTTTGTTCTCTATTAAAATCTTTCATTTGATAACTATGCCTATCAGTAGTTAGTGCCTTCCGTAGTTTCAATCTTTTATTTAGCTGGCAGTAGTGGCGCTCACTGTATTGCAGTAGTTCCAGTAACGAAGATTTTTGTGAGGTAAGTGATTTGTGAAAGGTATAGGTTAATGTTGTCTGTGCCATTCTTTTGTAGGGATTTGTGATAGTCAGATTGCGTTGCGCTAAAATTATTGTGTGTCAGTTTAAGCACAGTCGTGTATAAATTGTTCTAAGGGGACGTTTCATATGTCGACCCTTAGCCTAGGATACCTCACTGGAATCTTCTGATTTTTTCTTGTAGTTTGTGTATTTAGTGTAGCTTTTGTTTATTGCTAGCGCGTAATTATAGAGAGAATTTCCTTGGTAGTTGTGGTTTTTCATTATTGCACAGTAAAACAGTTGTGGCATGCATGTAGATTTGCACCAAGTATTTCGCAGCTGCACTTGCAATTAACTAGATATTATTTTCAGTTCTATGTTAATGTGTTCTCTTATTTTTGCTCTTCAAATTGTGTTTTTTTTTTGTGTTGTCATGTGAAATATTGTGACAATAACGGCGTGTGAAAAACGTAATACTAGGCTCCAAAGTAAACTGAGAAATGACAGTGAAGACGAAAGCAGTGTGTTAGCGCCACCGAGTAATGAATTAACTAATGTTCAAAGTAGTAATTTGGTAATTGTACATAGGGAAATGGAACGGGCTGCAAACAATGGTGTAGACAGTGAAACAATTAGTGAACAGGGAAGCATTATCGATCGATCGGTCGGCAACAGCTTGCCTCAGGAATCCGAAATGACAGGACACAATCTTGCAAATACTGTAGATTCAGGTTTTGCGTCCTCACCCTTTTTTCAAATAAGTCAAGACACATTTTCTGCTATTCAAACTGCGAATATTGCCGGTTCAAATGCGTTGCCGAATAGCACTGAGGAACATGTTCCAGACACCAGTGCACTGTTATTACAGTTAATGCAACAAATGGGACAAAGGCTACAAGAGTTAGACACAACGCTTGAACAAAATCAGAAACAAATGGGACAAAATCTTCAAAAGTTAGACACAATGGAACAAAATCAGAGACAATCACAGCAAAAGCTTCAAAAGTTAGACACAATGGAACAAAATCAGAGACAAACACAGCAAAAGCTTCAAAAGTTAGACACAATGGAACAAAATCTTCGGAAGTTAGACAGCACACTTGAACAAACACGTGAAGATTTAACTACTGAGTTACATAACATTGAATCGAAATGTCAAAAAGGATGTAATGACGTAAAAACACAAATATGTGAGCATTTTCAACCCATTTTTTCGCGGCATGAAAATGCATTACAGAATCACGAAGCAGCCATAAAAGAACTGCAAACCATTGTTCATGAAAATCATGAGACCTTGTGGGCTAAAATTGACTCAGTTGCATCTACCGATTCGGTTACGCAACTTGCAAAAACTCAGGAAAACATAAAGGACACAGTAGATTCGATTTCAACACAAATGGACACTCTGAAGCTTGGTTCAGGAAAACACACTGAGGAAATGTGTTCACTATCGGAGAAAGTAGCCGAACTTTCGGATCAGGTCACTAACTTATCTACGAAGGTAGATGATAATCTGAATGACACAAAACCGGTAGTCTTTAATGACACAGAAGAGTGCGAATAAATTAGGAAACTGAAACAAAATCTGAATCAAATTAATACGCAACACCAAAGAGAAATCCAGGAAGTACAAGATCAGCTGACACAAGTAATACAAGAATTACGTATTTCAGAGGACACTCGCGCTCCAATACGGGAAGAGGGACATAGAAATACGGAACAGCCACAAAATAATAACACAGGGCACTTCGGAAACTACGAAAGAAATTGGCAAGGTACACCGAATTTTGTGATGGAACCGCCGAAATGACGTAACAATGACCGACTTGCGACTCGCCGACATGATGATTTTGATTATAAGCTGTTCATTACTAGACGTAAATTCAAAACGTTTAAGAATTCTGCCAACGACATTCATCCACAAGCGTGGCTCCATCAATTCTCTCATTGTTTTCCTCCCAACTGGTCATTGGAGCACAGGTTAGAATTTATGTGTGGCTACTTGGAGAATGAACCAGCTGTAAGAATGCGATCGGTCATTCACGATTGTCACAGTGAAGGAGAATTTTACCATGCCTTCCTCTTAGCATATTGGTCTCAAGCTACACAAGACCGGGTAAAACATAGCATCATAATGATGAAACGTTTCGAACAATCTGAATTTTCCAGTCTTGTGAAATATTTTGAAGACGTGTTGCACAAGAATCAGTATCTTTCAAACCCATACAGCCCCTCAGAACTCATCCGCATTTGCTTAATGAAATTGCCTGAACATTTAAGAAATATTATTTTGGCAGGACGTTGCAAAGACGACATTGAAGCTTTTCAGGGACTCCTACAAGAATTAGAAATTGACACAGACAGTCGCCGGATGCGAAAACAGGAAAAGAATCACTACAGGTCACATACGTCATAATTCCGTGACGACAGAAACAATAACTGGACACGACAAGGCTATCCTTACAACGCAAATCGTGACCAAAACAGACACCACCCATATGACAACCAGTGGCAGAGTAATAATAGTTACAGAGAAAAATCGCATTTCCGTAGTAATGAATATGACATAGATTACCTTAGAAACAGACAATATGGGAACCAAAACAATTATCATCAAGGGAGACAGAATAACTTCAGACGCAACAGTTCAGTGCACAGTTACGATTCAGGAAGAAATTCTCCACCACATGACCGACAAGAAAGAAATTATGAAATCTACCGACATGACGACAGACGAGATAATCATAACGACAGACCTGAATTTCATCAGAACTGGCGGGATTCAAACAGAGCAGGGCACTTTCGACAACGTGAATTTGTAGAAGCTAGGTCTCCTAATCCCAATAACGACGCGCGCCAACAAATGAACAGACAATGACTCGCACCGCAGGCACCCGCGTGCGCCGGCTGGCTCAGAGAAAAATAACATAGACGCTAACCTTGAGAAAAATTTTAGCATTCCTCACCGACGTATACTGCATGATAATTCCGTTCAAGTTGAAACTCTGCGTACTAGGAAGAGTAAAGATTTACACCACATTTCACATGTAAAAACGTTTATTGAAAGATAATCTGCTTTTTAACTTTGTCTTTGCCATAAAACGTTTCACTTCACGTTACTAGTATGCTTTAGAAACTGTTACCATGCAACAATGTTTGAAGTTAAATATCCAGTCAAGAACCAAGAGAACTTATTTAAACAGAAATTATGAATGCATTGTTATTGCGAACAGACGACACAGTGTTATTGTGTGTGTACTTTCTTGCTTGTTAGTTGCACGATTACGTAACGACTATAAGGCTCACATACTTAGAACATTTATCAGTACTGCTAATGAGATTTTAATGCAACATTTTGGTTTACTTGAAAATACATTCAGAATTAAAGTACTTTCTGAGAGATACAAGATGACACAGTGGTTAGTTTATGTGACAGCTACACGATTATATCACGACGTTACTAATGAGTGACAATTTACATTGTTGCTTTTGTGGTGTATCTGTTTTATATCTGCACAGTTTTTCTCAATTCTTCTGTAAAGTAAAACATGTTTTAGTAGTAACTTTTGTGGTATAGCTACAATGAGACAGCCTTTTCCATAGCACAACAATCCGTTACAGCACAGTAATTTCTTCATCACAACAATAAGTGTAATAACTAAGATATCTATACGCAAAGCATTTCACTTTTGTTTATCATGAGGTAAGTACATTGACTTCTGCAGAACTTAGCTTTTGGAGGACAATAACTACGACACTTCCACAGAGATTATCTTACAACAAGATGCACATTTAGCGCTACAGGACACGCATTTGAGTGCTTAATTTTGTACTTAAACCATTTATTTTTCAAGATTTTTGAAATACTAAGAAAGTTTTCTGTGATACATTTCATTCCATTGCTGTAATCTGTAACACCTGAGGGTACAGGGGGTACACGCTTACTTTGTGTATCATGTGTTTGGCAAGCACAAGGAGTCCTAGCTAATATGGTATTTGCTTATACAACTTTACACATCGGTACCATATTTCTCAAACACAGAATTACACAGCTATCTGATTATTTGACAGAGAAACAAACATTTTTTTTTACTACATCAGTGACACATGTTTACGCAATCACACCGTCGGATAACTTCACATTTACGAAATTGTATTTTGTCTGTACTTTGTGAACTGTTCATATTTTTTCGGAACCATTGTGATACTATGAGAGCTTTGAATGATGTATTTGGTAAGGGAGCATGATTTTAAAGTACGTTTTAGGTAGATGACACTCTTGAAATGAGCAGAGAATTTTTTTTAGGTTTAGAAATTATTGGGGGAAGCTACGACGATTTTGAGATTTAACTGAGGCATTATGATGTTATTATTACGACTACGATGTGTATTATGCTGTTGAAGAATGTGTATTATGATATGTATTTATTATGATGAAATATTGAAGAAGTGTTGACGAATATGTATATGTATAATGAGGTAAGGAATAATGAGTAGTGGTTAGGGACTCTGGTTTGTGAATAAGGATGTTGGAAACCAAGAATAGTAGTTTAAGAGTTATGAAATGTATGTAAATGCATGAATGTATTACAATGCCAACGAAAATTTTTTGGACACTGTTATATTCACAAGATTTTGTTTCTACACATTTGCAACGCAAATTCTTGATCTGTGAAATTTTGTATATGAGACTGTCATTGTAGCGGAAACTGCTGTCGTAAATATTTCCGTAAGAAAGTTAAGTGACCACCTGCACATAATGCGTCGTGGGCACCCAGCTGTGTCAGACGCCTGGAGAACAAGCCATTAGGGTGTGCCTTTTCGGAAGCACAGGTAGAAAAAAAAAGGGAGGCCATTATCCTCGCTATTGACATTTCCTTGTTGAAAGCATACTGTGGAGCTCGTATTTTATGATATTTACTGAAATGCCTAATGAAACGATGAGAAACATTTCATGGCTATTGTCTTGCTAGTTGAGAAAAATGCCATATGGCTTGCTTTATGTATTTATTTACACATTTTGTTTAATGTCAAGTTTCTAGCTGCACTGCAGCATTGGTTAAAATAGAATTTTATAGATGTACTAATATAAATATTTTCTGTCTACAGATCCAGTAAATACTAATTTTGTAATACATTTCCCAAAAATGGGGGAGCACAAAGACATTTCACAGGAACTGCATACATAATTTTCTTTTCAACTACTTGGTAATTTTTTTTTGGTAGAGTAAGTTTTTGTGATGCATCACTCTAGTGTTAAGATGTGACATAAGTATTAAACATGGCCATTTTTACTGTAATATTTTTTCTGCTTCAGCCTTGTCATGTATAGATATAAGTTTTATATTTTTTTATTTTTTATATTTGCTGCTGCTGTTTGCCAGGCATAGTGCTACTGAATTTTAATTTGTCTTACTCTTCTAAGCTAGTTTTACTACTGATTTATTTTTCTTGTTTGCTGCACAGTGCCTTATCTTAGTTGTAATATTGTTGCTTCACCAATTTCCATTTTTTTTTGTCATTGCTGTTTGTATTAATTGTTTTGTGCTACTGCATTGCCTCGTGCCGTAGTTTATGCATCTGAGCTCAGTAGATTTAAGTTAGCTTAAGAGGGGGTAGACTATATAAGAAACTAACTATGATGAATTGGAAGAAATGCATTGAGAAGCTATAAGAAAATGGTGTGGCCAAAAAAAGAATTTTGAAAGAGGATATGAACAAAAAAAGTAGGGTTTAGGGACAACAGGTTTAGGTAGGATTTTCTTGGAAATAAATGTTGAGGTAAGATAATGGTAAATAAATAATGAGGTAAGAAATGTGTGAACAGAATGCAGAAAGCATGCTTGGATAGAATTTTGTGGCTGGAGCAAATATCGAAATAAGACGAAAGATCTATGGAATGAAGTTTTGGGTTGGACTGCAGTACCAAATGTTACACTGAAAACGAACCCTGTCCTTTCCTTTTGTGTTATTCCACTATGTGTTTGTGTACCCTTGTGTATTTGTTTTCTTCCTGTCTCAGTGTAGTTTCATAGAATTTTTTCTTCTTCTAATACTAAGCTACATTCACTATGATGAGGAATACTGTTATCCTCAAATATAATTGGCATTAATAATATGTTATTTACCTTGTAAAGATACTTAGACATTATTTATTCTGTTTTGTTTTAATGCTCATGTGTAAAGTTGATGTTTCAAAAGTTATTCTGATCTTTTATGTATGTACTCATGTCATAATTCCTGTAACCCTGATATACATATGTTATTTCGATTCTTTTGTAAAGCTTGTACTACAAATGTTATCTGTATTGTTATGTTCTTTAATGATGTATTTTGTACCTTTGTAATTGTATTCTCATGTTATAATATTGTAATTGACACCAGTTCATCAAATTAAGTAACGTGTAAGCATTCATTTCACTGTAAACATTTCTGTTGGTGATAGAAATGCACAATATGTGAGAAGTTGGGACTGTTAGTGTTTGCACGAGTGTTACTAATTCAGAAAGGGACTGGATAACAGCATTGCTGGTTCTAAGGACAATTCCAAAAACTTCGTGAGTCTACAAGTGGTGGTTTATGGACTTGCTATAATGTCTGCAAGGCTTCTAAGGACAATTCCAAAAACTTTGTGCGTGCACAAGTGGTGGTTTATGGACTTGCTAGCTTCTCTGCAAGACTCTTCGATGGTGATTGTGCACCTGCACAGTCGCAGCAGATGCCTGCTGGCCATCTCTACAAGGACTACAGTGGGTCTACACCTTTGATGACCCACCAATACCATTATTTCTACAAGGACTGCAGTGGGTCTGCACCTCTGGTGGCGCACCAATACCACAATCTCTACAAGGACTACAGTGGGTCTGCATCTCTGATGACTCACCAATACCACAATCTCTACCAGGACTACAGTGGGCCTGTCCACAATTTCTACAAGGACTACAGTGGGTCTGCACCTCTGGTGGCCCACCAATACCGTAATCTCTACCAGGACTACAGTGGGTCTGCTCTGTGATGACCTACCTACCAATCTTCTTCAAAACGTCGAATGACTCTGCTGTGGGTTTGCTCTGTTGTGGCCCATTACCTGTCAGCATGTCAAGAGTCAGCACTGTCTTTCCGTTGGAAGGACAACACTACTTCTTCAAGACTGCATGGAAATCCACTACTTCTGTGTGCCATTTCTTTTACTAATGAGACTTTGTGAAAAAAAACTGTAATTACTATTATGATGAATGATCAGGACTATCTTTATGGACTGTGAGAAAATTTTAGCTTTTGACCAACATTGTATCAATAAGTGTGTGCATTTGATATCTTTGTTATTGTAATTATGAAAAATTTTATCAAATCATTATTGGCCACTGCCCAAAACAATTTGTAAAATTTTTTTGTGGGGAGCATGGGGGCTATGTAAGTTGGCTGTTTATGTTTTCTTATTGGCAACGTTACGTAGCGCTCTGTATGGAAGTCACTGGCTGTGCTGTGTGCAGTCTGTGGCTAGTTTGCATTGTTGTCTGCCATTGTAGTGTTGGGCAGCTGGATGTGAACAGCGCGTAGCGTTGCGCAGTTGGAGGTGAGCCGCCAGCAGTGGTGGATGTGGGGAGAGAGATGGCGGAGTTTTGAAATTTGTCATGAACTGCTATATATATTATGACTATTAAGGTAAATACATTGTTTGTTCTCTATTAAAATCTTTCATTTGATAACTATGCCTATCAGTAGTTAGTGCCTTCCGTAGTTTCAATCTTTTATTTAGCTGGCAGTAGTGGCGCTCACTGTATTGCAGTAGTTCCAGTAACGAAGATTTTTGTGAGGTAAGTGATTTGTGAAAGGTATAGGTTAATGTTGTCTGTGCCATTCTTTTGTAGGGATTTGTGATAGTCAGATTGCGTTGCGCTAAAATTATTGTGTGTCAGTTTAAGCACAGTCGTGTATAAATTGTTCTAAGAGGAGGTTTCAAGTTTCAGTCCGCCTTGTTGGAGACACTTACGAACGGCTCTCAGTCTTTTTATATGTTCATCAAATGTCTCTGAGAACACTATAATGTCATCTAATTAACAAAGACACATCATCCATTTCAGGTGCTTTAGAAGATTATCCATCTTCCGTTCAAAAGTTGCTAGTGCATTACACAAACCAAACGGCATTACCTTAAAACTCATGCAGGCCCTCAGGGGTGATGAATGCAGTTTTCTCACAATCAGCCTCATTTACTTCGATTTGCCAGTATCCCGAGTATCCCATGGTTGAGAAAAACTTAGCCCCTTTCAGACAATCTAGTGTTTCGTCAATTTTGGAAGAGGGTAAACGTCCTTTTTAGTTATCTTATTAAGCGTCCTGTAATCAACACAAACTGCCATCCTTCTTCTTGACGAGGACCACTGGTGACGACCATGGGCTCTACGAATGCTGAATGATGTCATTCTTCATCATTTTCTCTACCTCGTCACGTTTCACTGCTGACACACGGTATGCTCTCTGGTTTATTGGTTGATGGTCTTCAGTGCTAATCCGGTGCTTCACCGTCCATTTGTCTAATTTGCTCTTCACCTGTGGATTGAAGCATTCAGAGAACTCTTGAAGAATGGCAAGTAGCTTCTTCTGTTGTTCCTTAGCGAGACCTGGTGATAGTCGAGCTAGAAGATCTTGTCACTTGGTGGTAGCGCTAATTTCGCCCACAGACTCGGCATGGGAGGTTTCTATGACGCTCAGCTGCTCTTCAATTAGCGGCTCAGCGTTTGCTACGCACATGCGTCTTGGAAGGATCTGCGGTTCTCGGTGACAGTTAACTATCCACAATTCACCGAATCCGTTCTTAAACGAGACGACAGAGGCTGGGATGAACAAGCTGTTCTTCAGTGATATGCTTCTCTTACATTCCACTACAACAACCATGGGTTGATGCATGGCATGACACGTGACAGTTACCTTTCTAGCGCTGACTGCAGGAATGATCACTTCATCCAGCACACATAGTCTCCACACACTCGAATGCGCAACTTCCTGTCCACAGTATCTCATTTCGTCTAGCACAATCTTCGAGCGACCACACTTTATAATGGCCTGAGAAGCTTTCAAAAAGCTCTATCCGAGTATGACGTCACGACTACACTCTTGTAAGACGATGAATTCTAAGGGCTGTGTATGGCCACTTATATCAACACGAATGGTACATCTTCCTGTAGGTTTCACATATTTCCCATTAACCACCTTCAGCAGAGATGTTTGTTGTCGACGAATACGGTTTTCTACAACTGGCGACGATACTTCTCCGAAATGACTGAATATGATGCTCCGGAGTCCACAAGAGCTTGGGCTGGTCAGCCATCCATGAGGATATCGACGTAGTTACCTATCCTTTCTGTAGTGATCAACGGCGGGGGATTTCTCTCATTGGCGGCCTCACCTCCAAGGAGGGTCGCACGCTTTCGTTTTCCAGGTTGCGGCGGAGGTGATCGGCTGGAGCTTCTAAACGGCGATGGAAACCTTGATCGAAGTGTTGGGAAGCGTCCTCTACAGCAGCTAGCTTGCCGCGATGGTGACGTACGTCGTCCTGCACCCACATCTTCTAGTCCATCTTCGTCGTCCCGGAGTTGGTGTTGGCTAAGATCGGTCTGCTGTCTTCTGGCGCGGGCGTCATCAAATATCCGCCGCCTTTTTCGACAATAGCGCACCACATGTCCAGGTCGTCCGCAGTGGAAACATTCTGGTTGGTTATCCTGGGTCCTCCAGACGTCAGTCTTCCTTGGTGCCCAAACAGGTTCCTCAGGCGGCATTGTAGGATCGTAACTCCGCATGGGTCTCGATTTTTTCTCCGTTTTAAAGGGAAATGAAGAACGAGAGATTGTGTTCAATGTCTGTTCGATATCCTCCCTTATGACCTCTTGAAGCGTCTCGATTTTCTGCACGCTGTGCAATCCAGGTGCCTTCTGGACTTCCTCTCTCACTATCTGACGAAGAAAACTTGTGAAATCAGTTGCTTCGTCCATCACAGACATCGATACGACGTTTGGAAGCCGTTCAAACTTCTTGCGTGTAATTCTTTTTTGATGCATTGTCTCGGTATACTGGCACCATCTTTTGTAGTCGTCTGCTGTCGAAACCTCCTTCAGGAGTAGGGCTTGATACATGTCCTCAGCAACACCCTTCATGAGATGTGCAACCTCATCTTCCTCCTTCATTCTAGGATCTACTGTTTTACACAGCTCCAATACGTCTTGAATGTAGGATGCTGTAGTTTGTCCTGGACGCTGTGGCCTTCACTTTAATTTATCTTCAGCCTTGTGCTTCTGTCGTTGTTTGCCGCCGAAATACTTGCGAAGTTCCGCCTGGAATACTTCCCAGTTTGTGAACTTCTCCTCATTGTTCTCATGCCATTGCTTGGCAGTACCCTCCAAGTAGAAAAATACGTCAGCCAAACACAAGGTGTCATCCCATTTGTTAAATTTGGCTATACGCTCACATACCTTCAGCCACTTGTTTGGATCTTGGCCATCGTCACCAGAGAACCCGGAAGGATGTCTCATGTGCTGGCACACACTTGCTGTCATCTTAACGTCCCCTTCTTCTTCTGTCTCCGATAGATTGGGATCTGTTGAATATGGCTCTAACTCAGGATTCTCGCCATGTAAACGGCGGCTCTGTCGTGGCTTGATGGGAGCTACTGTATAGTCGATAATGTGCGGTATCACAAGTGCCAATACCCAGATTATCCACCAGAATACTGTCACGTAGAAGAAGGTGTAATTAGTTGAATGACGAACACTAACTTCACTTAACGAAGGTTTACCCAACACTTGCACATACAAGGCCTGGAGCGGACTGTCTCCGGCCAGAACACATGCAGTATATATACAGCTACAGAATATTCCAGTACAATGATTCTTGACATTTGTACTCGAACCGAATATAGAAATTAAAATTGTACAGTCCAGATGAGTTATGAGGTCACGACCCTCCATGCAACAGTTTAGTATCATAACAACACCACGGAGCTACTCAGCTTCTTCCGCGACAATATTCATATTCCCTTCCTGTCCGTTTCCAGTGCCAGAATAACAAATCGAGGCGTTTTTAGTTGAAGTAACATCTAAATTGGTCATGTTTGTCTGGATTTCTCTGTAAGGTCCGGAATCTCAGGAATTTCCCGTGATTGGAAAGTTAATGGTAGATAACCACCTGTATTCAACACTCATGGAAGTTTCAAACGTTTTTCATTTGATACAAATGTATGGAGCACTTTCCACGTCAATTTATCAAGTACTATTTTATTCTTTTCTCCTGGCGCTTCTTGAAATTATGAGTTATTACCTGCAGCACTTCCAGCTAGAAACCGTTCCAGTTTCACGTTCGTAATAATGCATTTATTATTCTCAAAGAATCCCATTAACATTCTGAGTGGCACTTGAGTGGCTGTCTATGGATCTGTCTATGAACCACTGAACATTTTCTAGTGCAGAGACATATATTTTGCGGGGCGGTGTGGTTCCAACATTTCTTGTGTTTTCGAGCGCAGTACCATTATGTTGATATCTTTCCTCTTGAAACAGAAAGGTGAATGCATCACGAGTAAGGTTCCATGTTGTTTTTGCTGGAGAGCCTCCCTTCTTCTTCTTGATCATAAGTTTTTCTTTCAAATATAAGGAACTGTTGCTAGGAAATGTTAACTTATCCTGATTTTGAATGAGATTTTTTACACAGTCATCATTATTAAAGGTCGTTGAAGCAAAAGATTTGTGGCAAAACATATTCCTGATGAATAATCTTATCGTCATGCAGAACTGCAGTTCTTATATCGAGCGACATCATTGTCAAATTTCAGTCCTATCGATTCAAGAAACTCGTATTTGACTCATGTCTTTATATCCGTGCTTCTGCTTCAGGTGGAGGCATATTGCTATTTCCTCACCAAGAAAATGGACTGAACAGCCTCTGAGATGTATAGTTGACTGCTAGGGACCTCAAAAATGTTGTAATCTGTACACAGTGTATGAAAGAATCCATAGCTTGTTGTGATATTACGCTTAACAGAGGTCATGCTGATACGTAGAGTAGCCACTTGTTGATTCGACTGGAAAATTTTATCAATTATTCTTCAACAATTGGTTTCTTGAGAAACCTTGCACGAACCTACTGAAACTTTATGGCTAAATTCTACTGTATTTTCTTATGCTTTTATCTCTGTTTGATGCATATTAACTTTAGCACATAACTCAGTGTTGTTGTTATTGTTGTCGTCTTCAGTCCAGAGACTGGTTCGATGTGGCTCTCCATGTTACTCTATCCTGTGCAAGCTTCTTCATCTCCCAGTACCTACTTCAGCCTACATCCTTCTGAATCTGCTTAGTGTATTCATCTCTTGTTCTCCCTCTACGACTTTTACCCTCCACGCTGCCCTCAAATACTACATTGGTGATCCCTTGATGCCTCAGAACATGTCCTACCAACCGATCCCTTCTTCATGACAGTTGTTTTACATATACATTCATATCATCAGTATCGTATGAGCCAGGAGGCTTTTCCACAACTTGACCACTTCCTAGATCTAGTTTATTATTTATCACAGTAATATTGCGTTTGCTGATGCGTGTTTCCAGACCGATCATTGGAATACTGCACTCCCTCTTGTTTATATCTAATGGGGGAAAGTATTTTATTCTTAATAGCAACGAACATTCTTTTAAAATAAGAATTTACATCGCATCTAAACCTCAATTCATTCGGTGATGTGCATGCTGTTTGTTTTCATCAAATCTTAAGAAGTAACATTAAACAGAATGATGGCAAAGATATGAATCGAAGTCTTGGTAGTATAGAAAATTGCAGGACCTGATTCCTGTCGGTAAATTATCAGCACAGTGCGTGAGATGGTCTTAAATTGCCGTACAAGTCAAAGTACTAGAAGATATTTCTCTTTTTAAATATGTGCGACCCAGTGAGTGTGATATCCTCTTGCAACACGTAAATTGACACTCTCACATTCATTGGATTTCCACATCATCTTTGGCAACATATTTCACAAAAGCACTCCATGAAACCTTGGGGTTTAGAGCTTCCTGACGAATTTAAGGAAATCTATATTTGTAAGCGGTCTCTCTTGTACTACTGAAATGAGCTTTTGTTATGAGCAATCCAAACCCTTTCCCATACGATTTTAAATACAGTACTCTGCCAATAGTGATGGCTTCCATTGACCTATGCTGCGTTTTAGCCCCCTATAGTTGCTTCTCTGCGTTTTATGCATTCTTCGCCGTTCAGGCTATCGCGGCAGCTTCTGCAACCAAAGAACCAATGGCTAACATCTCTGTGAGCACTTGAATTAGAAACAGGATGATTCCGCCAGTTGTCTTAAGTTGGCAGAACTCAAGATATTTAACATGTCATCTTCTTCTTACTACTTTCTTCTTAAAAGCACTTTTAGTTACTGTCACCACTGATTGAATGCAAATGTTTCAACGTCTTACGGGTTTTTTCACTTGTTTTTGTAGTGCATAATGAGCTGCATTCGCAATTTGTTGGAAATGTATCCCATCACCCAATGCAAGTGTGGCATGCATCATTCCGTCAACTGTGAATGCAGCAATACGTTGTCCTATGCGTATGTCCTTCCTTCCGCGTATTTTCTTGGTTTTACCCACTAAAATTCGATCTCAGCGTCTGTAAAACCATGATTTTCAGCTTACACTAAACTGTGCTCCTTCCAGGCTTCGCCTAGTATATTAATCTCCTTATCACTACAAGACAGCGCTTTTTTACTTCGTCCAAGATCTACAAAATTTGTATTCAGGGACATGCTGTTGAACTGGTAACTAATGGAGAATACTAACATCACCTCTGCTGATGCAATTCTTAGCACACATGTCATGCTACTGCACAATCTGAGTTTTGTGTGTTTGTTTCTATACCAAATTAGACTGTTGTGCATTCATGGAAGCCGAGCCACCTTACTAAAACCTTGTTACCTCAGCGTCTTATGACACACTCTACAAGAAACATGTCCTGTTCAGAGCTATTCTGTATTTACTCTCTGTAAGAACTAACAGCATTTTATTCACCTTCACTGATCTTTAACATGATCTTTAACATGTGTAGAACTTTCGAAACTGAAAATATCTCTGTAAAAGCATGATTTTCAGCTTACACTAAATTGTGCTCCTTCCAGGCTTCACCTAGTATATTAATCTCCTTATGACTACAACACAGCGCTTTTTTTACTTCGTCCAAGGTCTACAAAATTTGTATTCAGGGACACGCCTAGTATATTAACCTCCTTATCACTACAAGACAGCGCTTGTTTTACTTCGTCCAAGGTCTACAAAATTTGTATTCAGGGACACGCTGTTCAACTGGTAACTTATGGAGAATACAAACATCATCTCTGCTGGTGCACTTCCTAGCACACACGCTCAGCGAGTAAGATTTCTCAAATGTAGTTTTTCACTTGTATTTCAAAATACGCACCAAATTACCTACATTGATTTATGCTTTCGTAGATTCACCATCTTAATGCGGCTATATAATGTGTTTTGAAGCTCATTGTCATGAACACCAAATGGGCGATTTTTATTGTGATGTGTACATTCTGATTATACTGTTCAGTTATTTGTGGGATAATGTGTAGCCAGTTGTGTGCTCCTAGAAGATTTTTTTTTATAGTTCTGTTCAAAAGTGCAACAATGCTTGCTTTCATGTGAGTGAATGTCGTGTAGTGGCTTATTCGGTATCGTTAGACTACCACCTTGAATTTTCTGTTGTAAAATTAACCCCCATGGATGGTCTGAGGGTTGCCAAGACGTCGATTTTTCCACATCTGCAGCAATTGCTCAGAACCTGCACAACTTAGTTTTCTGTATTTGTCTTTAAATGCAGGGCCCAGGTGAATTTGGAACACGTATTTATGACCATTGAAACTTGTTTGTTAACTTTATTTGATCTAGAATATCGTTTCATACCTACGAGATCAGTCTGCCATTAATCATCCAAATCTCGTATTATGGCGCACTTATACGAGAAAGTTTTGTGGGCAGGTTTGTGGAACTTATGAACAACGTTCTCCTAATTACTCCAGGGTACATCTTTCTCGAAGCCCTGAAATGACTGATATGATTTCATTCATATCGGCTGCATTCCCTGCAGCTACTGATGCTGTGAGTAATCATAGTCGTCCTATAATGTCGTTTGGGCCATTGCAGTATATTCACTCCAGAGGTAGAAAGTTCGGTCTTTTATGTTGAATTTCAATGCCTTTGCCCATACCGTTTTCACTGGCTAAACCAGGGCCAATAATATCCCAGTATTTACCATCTTTGGTGATTTGTTCTTTTCCATGTGTGGTGTAGTTTCGCCTATGTGCATTAGCCATACGTAAAATTTCGTAATAAGTTTGTGTCTCTTTATGTGAATACTTGTTTGCGTTTGAAGTTTTTAAGCTTATTAAGCTCAGTAAACTTTGCATTTTTTCAAATTCCTTATTCCCAGCTTGTATTGCACACGCAGTTAAAGGTTAGTTGGCTGATATGGGATCAAACAGCGATGTCATCCGTCCCATTGGATTAGGGAAGGATGGGAAAGGAAGTCGGCTGCGCCCTTTCCAAGGAACCATCCCGAAATTTGCCTGAAGCGACTTACAGAAATCACAGAAAACCTAAATCAGTATGACAGGACGCGGGTTTCAACCGTCGTCCTCCGGAATGCGAATCCAGTGTGCTAACTACTGCGCCACCTCGCTCGGTCACTTAAGGGTATACGGTATTTATCCGGTCTATATCGTTTACCCTTGCTGCCTTCATGTGTTCTGTCTAACTCGCTATTACTGTGACACTTAATGAAATCGGTAATGGCGTACCCTTCTTCTTCTTCATGTTCTTCTTCTTCTTCTTCTTCTTCTTCTTCTTCTTCTTCTTCTTCCTCTCTTTCTCCTCCTCCTCTTCTTTCGTGCCCATCTGCAGTTTCTAAGAGCTTTTCAGATTTTTAGATCTGGTTTAAACGTTTTTGAGAGGACTGTTCTCTTTGCATAGGTCCTAATTTTAACAGTCGTAAATTTTGCAAATAGCCTTCCGCACCTAGGTAACTGTCGACTTGCTGTCGTGTGCTAAAACTGTTTTGAGATTGCATTGAACTTAGATACACTCTGAGACCACTGAGAAGTGTCTTTCACATCCATTGTCTGGATAAAGCTGAGCACATCTGCTATTCCTGCTTTGAATTCTTCTATTTTCTCACTGAAATATAGCTCATATTGTTGGATTCTAGCATAAACATCTCACCTTTTCTAGCTATTGCATTGATAAGATTTTCTGTTAATTTTCTTTTGATTGCCTCGAATTTTCTATTGACATAGAGACGTATATCTTGAGTCTGTGCTTCCCACCCTCGGAGTGAGTGTATACCACGTATGCGAATTTTTCCATACTAAACAGTACTGATACAGTTGAATTTTGATACACTAACATTTAAGAGAAAAATTCTGGAAGTTTCGTCTATATCGACAGTCATTCAATGTCCTCGTTTTCATCAGAAAGCCATACTGCATTTGATTCCATCAGTGCTCACATATGTTAACAAATTCGTTGAACGTAATCTCGGTTCCTTCAAGTGCTTGGTAAGTGTGTTTTAAGTTCACACTACACAGTTTGTGTGCGATAATGAAGTTTGAATTATCCCGTACTAATTTATTTTGAATCCTAGAATATGTCTGGCTCAAATAAAAGTCGTCAGCCTTCCTATGATGACCGAAACCAAAATATCTGCGTCTGTAATCTTGGTTTTCCACTACAAACTCGTCAAATACAAATACACTGTTTGAGTTTATTTCCTCAGTTGGTGGCATATCGATGCTTCCACTAAATGTCTGACAAGTTACTCCATCAATGGCGTGAAAAATCTCCTATAACAGCTGATATTTTGTCTGAAACAGGATTTTTCAAAATACATATACAGAGTCGAAGCGATTCCTCTCAAGATGTGTTCACAGTGATTGTACTAGGTGAGTCTTCCCTCTGTCTGCTCGTCAATCAATCAAAGTAAATATATTATCGAAAAGTAGCAAACCATTCTTCTTTTTCTCCCAGTTTTGGGTATCATTGCAGGACCAGTCGGTTACTAACAAGCTCCTATGATGAGGAGTTTTGTCTACTTGGTCATGGTGATGACTGTACCATTACATTATCATTCAGTTGACTTTTATAGAAAAGAGAAGCACTACACTGCTTTGTATGAACTTTTATTTATGAATTATTACATATAGCACGGTATATGAAGGTGCTTAAGTAAGATCGTATTTCTATGCCTATGTCTAGTTCATACATTTCTTCGTCATACATTTCAGCATGAAAAGTAGAATTGTGCAATTGTTTCTTCTGACAGGTGAGGAGTTTTGTGCACCATATCCAACAGTTTTCTCCACATTCTATCACAGAATAGACAGAAATATGGTTGCCATTTTACTGGCAGTTTAGAGCATGTTAGACTGCGTGACTGGAATACGTTACGTTTTTAAACGTGTGCTCCCGTAGATGAGTACACTCTCTCGCCTTAAATAATTCAACAGTTCTCGAAATGACTCATTCTGTGATCATGTGATTACCCTAAGTCACTGAGAGGGAGTAAGTCTTTCCTGGAATTAAGCAGAAACCTGCATTGTGACACTACGTAGACGACTTCACTCATCTAGGGATGACATTACTTTGATGTCACTAATCACAGATTTTCGAATACCAACACTAGATAAAACTCAAGATCAGACATTATTTCCACACTGACGCATTTAGAGGCACTCTTGTTTGAGCTGTAAATGATGTTATACAGTACTGTTTGCATACCAGGCGGTTGCGACGTCTCTGCCACACACATACATCTCGACATGGGAAGCCTTTTAGTCTTCTCACATGACTGCGTGAATGACCTATCGATAGCTGTTAATATATGCAATTTTTTAGCAGCGGTATTTGAAACTTAAACACTAAGTCGCCAGAGTTGGGGATGCTGGAGTGGAGGCTGTGGGGAGGGGAACACAGGGCAGCTCACAGATTGAGAGAGACGCTGCAACAACCTGTAAACACTTTATTTTCCTTTGCCTCAGGCGGTACAGATATCAGTCGTCACGCTCACGTCGAATTCCACTAACTCGGTGGTTTGGTCGCTGTGTGTCGCTGAGGACGCAATCCAATTGCCCGTGGTCCTGTTGCGAGGCAGCCTACCCCCAGGCCTCTGGTGACAAGTGCCACTCTCCCTCTGCTGGTGAGTGGCAGCGGCTGGGAACTGTCACATTAAAGGCACTATTACTTGACTGCCCCTTATTTACACTCCGCAGTGCGTATTTATTTTGCGACGTACTAACACGCATTAGGTTACAGCCAGTGCGCTGGTTTCGATGGTGCTTTACGGCGAGGGTTACTGGCAATGTCGCTGAGCGCGCCGTTTCGGCAACTCTTGCGCCCGACATATTTTGCTACTTACCGTTGCACGTAGTTATTAGCGACAAGTCCGCGCCTGACTTAGGGGTACGGCTGCAATCCACTGCCGCAAATTCACGCTGGAACTACCTTACGTGGTGACGACATCACTACCTCATTTTGCCCCCTGGGAAGATCCGATCCCCAGGTCGACATCTAATTGCCGTTATATGCTCCTTAGTTACATGGGTTTCTCTGAAGTACAGTGTGATTCCTTACATGTCGTCTACAAGTATTCATAATGACATATATTATTTGATGTTACTCCAGGCCATTTGTCTCATTCACACGTCAGTGAATCCTAATGTTACCCTGTTACTGAAGCACTAGACACCAAAAATTCTGGAATTCCCTTCTCCTCTCGCGCCCTCGGTGTCCAAACCACTGGGACTTGTACCACTGATGGCTTTTTCTTGTTTGTTGGCTTTCCGTCTTATAAGAAGGAAAGCAACACAAAACAGGGACAGGGCCACTGTGTCGCTCGGTACGGCAGCTCTCAGAAGGACTGTTACCTGCTGCTGTCCTTCTCCGTAACGCGCGACATGCCGCGTCAACTACTCTGGATGGACAGACAGTTATCGATCCTCTACGGCAGCTATGAAATTCTTCCCTTGAAATTTCGGAGTATCTGCCTCTATCTTCCAAAGGAACTAATATCTCCTCAGTCCTCACTTCCTCGAACGTCGCCGCCCTTTTCTGGGTGCGTATGAATGGTATTGCACTAGAATTTTGGTGCTTCCCCATTATTGGGAGTCGAACCAAAATGTACACTCTTGTTAGGTCAGTCTTTAATTCCACCGATACGACGGGATAGCAAAATGCTAGGTTTTGCTTTCTAGGTTCCATTGCCAAACTTAACCCCGGTGTCAGTTCTTACTGGGCTTTACGTAAATCCAGTGAGCACCGTCCCGGTGGTGTCAAATTAGTACTCAGGTGCGGCTGATGCAAAGCTTCCTGCAGGTTCGTCAGTACTCCCTGAACATCCCACAAACTGGCAGCCACTCCTCCCCGAAGTCTCGTTAATACAGTCCTGGTATCCAGCGCTTCGAGCGTTCCAGTAAGGCTCCGAGATTTTGGTTCACGACGTCTTCCGATGTTTTAGCATACTCGACCACCTTTGTTGCATTAATTTGTTCTGAAAGCGGTGCTGATGTTCAAGACCATAAAAGTGGGTTAAAAGCTGTGAGCCATGTGAGGAAGTTAACCTTGCATTACTGCGCAACTGTTTCACCAGGTATCCAGTCTAGCTTACCAAATTCCCAACCAGACTAACATTAATTATAATCTTTTAGTATTCATGTTACGATAACCTGTGATATATATATATATATATATATATATATATATATATATACACCGTGAATTCATTGTCCCAGGAAGGGGAAACTTTATTGACACATTCCTGGGGTCAGATACATCACATGATCACACTGACAGAACCACAGGCACATAGACACAGGCAACAGAGCATGCACAATGTCGGCACTAGTACAGTGTATATCCACCTTTCGCAGCAATGCAGGCTGCTATTCTCCCATGGAGACGATCGTAGAGATGCTGGATGTAGTCCTGTGGAACGGCTTGTCATGCCATTTCCACCTGGCGCCTCAGTTGGACCAGCGTTCGTGCTGGACGTGCAGACCGCGTGAGACGACGCTTCATCCAGTCCCAAACATGCTCAATGGGGGACAGATCCGGAGATCTTGCTGGCCAGGGTAGTTGACTTACACCTTCTAGAGCACGTTGGGTGGCACGGGATACATGCGGACGTGCATTGTCCTGTTGGAACAGCAAGTTCCCTTGCCGGTCTAGGAATGGTAGAACGATGGGTTCGATGGCGGTTTGGATGTACCGTGCACTATTCAGTGTCCCCTCGACGATCACCAGTGGTGTACGGCCAGTGTAGGAGATCGCTCCCCACACCATGATGCCGGGTGCCTCGGTCGTATGCAGTCCTGATTGTGGCGCTCACCTGCACGGCGCCAAACACGCATACGACCATCATTGGCACCAAGGCAGTAGCGACTCTCATCGCTGAAGACGTCACGTCTCCATTCGTCCCTCCATTCACACCTGTCGCGACACCACTGGAGGCGGGCTGCACGATGTTGGGGCGTGAGCGGAAGACGGCCTAACGGTGTGCGGGATCGTAGCCCAGCTTCATGGAGACGGTTGCGAATGGTCCTCGCCGATACCCCAGGAGCAACAGTGTGCCTAATTTGCTGGGAAGTGGCGGTGCGGTCCCCTACGCCACTGCGTAGGATCCTACGGTCTTGGCGTGCATCCGTGCGTCGCCGACCACTGGCGACAACATCGATGTACTGTGGAGACCTCACGCCCCACGTGTTGAGCAATTCGGCGGTACGTCCACCCGGCCTCCCGCATGCCCACTATACGCCCTCGCTCAAAGTCCGTCAACTGCACATACGGTTCACGTCCACGCTGTCGCGGCATGCTACCAGTGTTAAAGACTGCGATGGAGCTCCGTATGCCACGGCAAACTGGCTGACACTGACGGCGGCGGTGCACAAATGCTGCGCAGCTAGCGCCATTCGACGGCCAACACCGCGGTTCCTGGTGTGTCCGCTGTGCCGTGCGTGTGATCATTTTGCTTGTACAGCCCTCTCGCAGTGTCCGGAGCAAGTATGGTGGGTCTGACACACCGGTGTCAATGTGTTCTTTTTTCCATTTCCAGGAGTATATATATATATATATATAAAGACAATTTAAATAAAAAGAAATAAATCAGTTTATATTTGGACATTTATTTTAACATTGATCATTGTTCCGTTAAAATTTCAGCATTTCAAACTTGATTCGTAACTAAACTGGTGCGTTATTTAGGATTGTGAAAATGTGAGTTTGTAATCTTACGGAACACATCAAATAGGGAGCCAAGATTGGGAGACTACATACAACACTGCATTTATAAAATAACACACGAGGAACGTTGGAACATATCCAAGAGGAAATTAATCACAACCAACCGATTCAATTTTCACCCAAAGAAGTTACGATCGCAGCGCAATTCTGTCCGTCATGTAATTACCACACACTGGTATACTAAATTCATACTAACTCTCTGTGAAATGTTCCCGAAAAGAATATCTGAGGGCTACTTTGATGATTACACCACATGCTTCACGTGTTCATCTTGGTTTACACAAAGAGTATAACTCCACAATAATTTTGATAATTAAAATAAATTATATCGAAAAGTAATTTACACAAGAAAAACCTCGAACTGGTTACTATCGTCTTACAATTAACCTGATGGGTCAAACAGTTGTATAAGCGTGTGGTACTGGTCTCACAAAGTACACCCCACGTGGGTTGAACATAAAGAAATGGTACTAAATTGAAAAATATTGTCAAGACGCGACGTTATAATCTCACGCACATTCGCATTTAAGATTGATGATCTTAGTTAGAGTTACTGATCAATACGTGGTTCCACTTTACTCACAAAGTAGTAACAAAGCAACTAGCGGAAGATATTCTGAACTTCACACTCGAAATACACTGTGTTGCAATTTAAGATAACATTAGATATTTTAGAGCTAAACCTGAAATAAAGGCGATTAAATTTTCAGTTAGGCTGAACTTAAGAAATCAATTGTCCTACGGACTTAGCAGACACGCGCTTAGCCGGAGGTCTTACCACTTCAGACGCTCGCCGTGGACAGACTGCCCTGCGCTCTTACCGAGCGTGCTTAACAGCCGGAAGTGACCAGAGAGGCAGCTTCCTATACCAACATGACAAGGGACGGACAGGGCCATACTAAGACTAGAAACCTCTCTGCTTTTAGAAAGCGTAGCTACCTGTTCCGACGTTGGTCCTACTGTTCTCTAGCAGACAGGCTTGTCTGCTACCATCCAGCATGTAACTAGAAATACATTTGCTCATTCATCCTCTCACACAGAAGGGAAGGGGGATGACAGTATCTTATCATATACAGTACATAAAAGAGAGCGGATGTAGGTTCCGTATGAGACTGTGTGACATGAATTACATATAAACTGTGTTTTAAAGTGTAGTAGTGTGATAGATCGTTCTTGTTTATGTGTAAAAGTAATACGTTTCACCGCTCAGTCTCCGCCCAGATAGAAACACCACAGTAAATTTAGAAGAGGAATTTATGCCGTAAATGACAACAGATTTAAGAAATTAACATGAAAGGAATCCAACAGAGACCTTTCAACCTTTAAAATTTTCCCATCTTGTTTCAATCAAGCCCTGTTTCGCCTCGTATGCGATGTAGCTTCCACCATTTATCCAATATGTTCCCGTAGTATTTCTGCACCCATTTTAAGTTCGTCAAATGTCTCCTACAGTCTCCTCACTTCATTCCGCATCTCTCATGCGTTAAGTATTAACCTTAAAGCCCGTTGGTGACTCGTCACAACCACATCCTTCTGCTTCGAGTACAGTACTACTCCGACAAAGTGCTGGACCAGCAAAGCGTCCACCCCGACGAGGATGAGTTGCAGCCACGCCATGATACCCATTTTCGGTAACCTGAGGACAGAGGTCACCATCATCCTCCCTCCCATTCCAAAAGACTATAATACACATAAAATCAAAGAACATAACTGAATTATAACAGAACGGTCATTCGCTGCTAAATAATTACATCTGGACAACCCTTAAACGACCGCAGACACCCAATATGCACAATTTAGTTCTGGGTGGGCAACTGAAGTTCATCGTTGACAGGTGAGGTGATTTCTGCTATTTGATGTGGCTCTTGATACCTGGTGATGAATTTCTTGGTCTTCCCTTTTGGTGTGTGTGGGCTGGACAGCATAACCTATTTCCCCATTCTGTTCTTTGGCGAACTAGCCGTTTGTCTCACTGCCTCCTCCTGCTTTTCCAAAGCTCTTGTATTTGCCTTTTGCACTAGTTTCCATACCTCCCGAACCATTCTCGCGAACTCGCGCATTGATTCCCCATTTCTTCCCTTTCCTACCTTTATCAGGTCAAACGGAGATGGCATTTTTTGTCTGTATACCAGCTCATATGGAGACAACCCAGTAATTGTGCGGACTTTTGATTTGTAAGAGCAGACGACATATTCCAGATATTCGTCTCACTACTGATGATGTGAGTTTACGTAGTAACACAGCATCTTACCGATCGTTTTGCGCACACATTCCTTCATCCCATGTTCCTGCAGTTGCAGCGTGCTCGTCCTCAACTTCTTTACGTTTAGATATCGATGAAGTTCCTTCAACAGATATGACATAAAATTGATGCCCTTGTCAGTAATTATTGTTTGGGATACACCAATAGGCCTGCGCGACAATCGTCGCCTACTGATTCGGCATTTCTATCATTTCTACGTACATCTAAAAATGGTCTATTATCGTCGTAACGAATCTGTACCCTGTTGATGTTTGACTGAATCGTCGCATGACGTCAATCCCCAACAAAGAAAATGGGTTTGACGCTTCTGGCAATCTCTGCAGTTGCGTCTGCTTCCGACTCAAATCGACCCTTTGCACACACTATATACAACTTCTCACATACTGAGCGAGGTCATTCCTCCTTTGCTTCCACCAGTACCTCTCCGCCAATTTTCTATTCGTCGACCCACATCCACCATGACCGGACAATATATGATCATGTGCTTCCCTTAATACGTCCTCTTGCAAATATTCTGGCACCATTGTTCGTTGTCCTAACCTCGTTTCTCGCACATGCTAAACTGCAGCTGTGTCCGGTACAGCTTACAATCACTTTCAGTGTCCTGCATTTTTTGCCATATTGCAAGATTGAGACCCAGAACATTAAGCGTTACCACTTTTCTACTTAGTGCTTCCGTATTACCATGCTTTTTCCCAGGCTCGTGTATGGCTTTGTAGTCAAACTCACTAAGCCTGAAAGCACACCTTGCGAGTCTATTACATGGATCTTTCAGTCCCAGTATCCATTTCAAAGCAACGTTGTCTGTTACCACAATAAATCTTTTCCAATGCAAACAACACTTAAAATACGTAACCCGTAAACAAAACTAAGCATTTCCCTCTGTGTCATCGTGTCATTTCTTTCTGCTGCATTGAATTGCCTTGATACATAGGATACAGAATGCTCCTCACCATCAATTTTCTGGCTAAGAATGCACCCCAGTGCCCGATTAGAAGTGTCACATGCCAGAATAAACTCCTTCTCAAAATCTGGGAAAACAAGAACAGGAATCGATGTCAACACTTCCGTTATTGTGTGAGATGCTTCCTGACACTCTCCCGTCCACTCAATCTTCACGCCTTTTCGTAAAAGCCATGTCAGCGGCCATTCTATGTCGGCAAATACGTTCAATTATTTTCTGTAGAAATTTTAGATCCCGACAAAGGATTGAACTTCTTCTTCTGCACGCCATCCTCACTAAACATATGACCCAAATATCTCACCTCCCCCAACGCAAAATGACATTTCTCCAGGTACAATGTCAAACGTGCAGCTCGAAAACTCTTAAACACTTCCCTTAGACGGTGCCAATGCTGTTCCATGCTACTCGAAAATACTATGATGTCTTATGGGTATAGGAGACACTGCAGTGGTTTGAAATCCCTTAAGTCACTGTCCAACTAACCCCTGAACACTCTGTCTACCAACGTCCGAAACATTGCGGGAGCATTCCTTAGACCCAATGGGGACCTTCTATGTTGATAGTGACCTCGGTGTGTGGAAAACGCAGTTTTCGCACGATTCTCCTAATCCTCTTCTAAGTGATGATAGCCGCACGTGAGACCCATGGTCAAAACGCACTGGCACATGATCCGAAGTCTCAGACATATCTGGAACTGAATACGCATCCATTACTGTCTTCGTGTCGAGATATCGACAGTCACATCAGAACCTGTATTTCCTTGTCCCATCCATAGATTTCTTTGGCACAGCCACGATCGCGGCTCCCCAAGCACTGTTACTATGTTCTGTTATGCAGTCAGCCAGCTGCTGGTTATTGAAATTCTGCACTATCGGCCAAAAATACCTTGGTATACAACAAGGTTTACGATAAACTGATTTTTTGTTCCGCTTTGGTATTCTGTGCTGAACTATTGGAGTTGCTGGCAACGGCCCTTGCGAAAAAAAAAAATACTCAAATTCCCACAACAATTTTTCCATCCGCTCCTTCTCCAGTTCCTTGAATAGCTCTGAGCACTATGGGACTTAACATCTATGGTCATGAGTCCCCTAGAACTTAGAACTACTTAAACCTAACTAACCTAAGGACACCACACAACACCCAGTCATCACGAGGCAGAGAAAATCCCTGACCCCGCCGGAAATCGAACCCGGGAACCCGGGCGCGCAGTTCCTTGAAATGCTCAGTTTTCTAGCGTAGTGCAGTTCTATCGGTAGCTCGTGGCTGTTCGCTACGGGCACCATTCGTGCACCAATCCTCTTCATCTGGAACATCTTAATTCGCTATCAATATCCCTTTCCTCAAATTATCACTTCCTTTGCGCTATAATTATCCATGTTCACCGATACTACTCGCCTGCCGTTCCCCTCCAGTATGCGTACAACACCACGTTTCACAAAGTAGCCCAGTGGATCAAAGACATCATTTTCTTCAAACGCTTCGACAACGCACACAGTATCCACTGGTAGACTTGACTCCACATTTACCGCAAGTTACTTCCCGGTGCCACTGGACACAATCATGCAAACTCAGCCTTAATGCCAATGTACAAGATTCAGCTGGTTTGTTCGTTACGCTGAATGCCTCTCTCGACAGTTTTGCATCGACATCAGTTTCCCCTAGCTGAAATAACATTCCACTAAGCTCCACAGTTCGCTGTCCACAGTTAATTTTGGCATGACGCTGAAACAAGAAATCTACCCCTACGATCATGTCATAACCTTCCTTCATAAGTGGTACAACCTCCACGCATTGACCAAATTGAACCTATCATATTTGAAAATCCGCGTGCAGTGACCCCAACGGTGTGACCGCTCCATCCCCTACTCCATGCAGAATGTATCTTAGTGGATTCAACCTCCTTTGACCTACTAGGCTCTTACTAGCCTCTACTCCTATTCCCTGGTGGCTGGCGACACTGCATCTGCACACTTATAGCACCTTATGCTAGTCGAGAACAGTGTCCGCTTATCACATATCCCCGTTGCTATGTCTATTTCCTCATACAGAATCGCCAACTGAGAAGCAGAGTACAAATCCCTAGGCGTCCCTTCACGCACCTTTCTAGATAAATTCGCCGGCAACCTTCTCAAAAAAACACCCAGTGCCCTCTGCTCGGCGTCTTGTACCAGACCTTACTTATCTCATCACTTTGTCCCAATTCATAACTGTGCTCATTGCGGGCTTTCAAATAATAAATGAGAGGTGCTGTGGTGGCCCTCAACTACATACCCTCTGACTCAGAGTTGAAATATTAACAGTTTTGGTTGGTTTCGTTGTCTAGGGGCTGGGATACGTAGTTGCCGCATTACAAGCCAAATAATGCTGAGTCTACAGTGAACAATATGAATACACACAGGAATGGTAGAAGGTTCCTACCACTCGGCAATTCCGAATTATGATTGTAACATATAAATTTATAAATGAAGGATTGCAATTAAATAAAATCTGCAGGTAGTATTTTAACGCTTTAAATGATGAGTACGATAGCAGAAGTACCTTTAAGAATGCCCTTTATTAGTGTAAAACATTTATTGGTGTCGATAGTCCAGCATTTAATAAAATATAAGTTGAATAACAGAGAAACAATAGATTCCTACTTCACGTAATTAGTTATGAACAACAACATAGCTCACGAGATATTCACTGCTAAACGCATACTTCGCCTTCACTGTAGAAGCCACAGAAGTCTCACACTTGCACAAGTCAGCACTACGAAATACTTCTATCTCCCGCTACCACGTGCAAACTGCTCCACTCTCCAAGTCTTTCACGCGAACGCGCGTCCGTAGCGCCGTAGTGTCCAGGACTCCCACGTGTCCTCTCCCGTACTCCCCCACTTCCATACAGTCTCCCAAGTATTGAAATACATACGAAATACTGGATTTACATTTAAATAACTTGAATTAAATAAATATTCACATGATTGGACCATAAACACGCTCTAACACACATTATTAAAGAAATCAAATAAACAAATATCAAAATAACAGAAACAAAAGGTAGGCCAGTAGCTTAATGTTTCTGTGCTTTCTAAAACACAGTAAATTATTGAGAAATTTCTTCATGAATAGTATATATATCAGATATAAACAAAGACATAGATGAATAAATATATTTATAAGCATGCTGCTATCCAGAATGAGATTTTCACTCTGCAGCGGAGTGTGCGCTGATATGAAACTTCCTGGCAGGTTAAAACTGTGTGCCCGACCGAGACTCGAACCCGGGACCTTTGTCTTTCGCGGGCAAGTGCTCTACCATCTGAGCTACCGAAGCACGACTCAGGCCCGGTACTCACAGCTTTACTTCTGCCAGTATCTCGTCTCCTACCTTCCAAACTTTACAGAAGCTCTCCTGCGAACCATTTCATGCTGCTATCGTTTTTCGTATAACTGTGGAGTACTTACGGCCTGACGCGATCGATAGTAATCGGCCAATTTGACCTCCGATAACTCATGCACTGTTCAAGTTACATGCCTGTAATTTATACCCATTTAGGTTTTCACTAATAGCTTTCTAAAGACATGTCGATCGACAAAATCGGATGAACCGTTTAGATTTTGGAAATTCGTTGCTGGGTGTTTATTGTATAATTTATAGTCCGATACTAAACTTTAAGCTAATAAAGATATTGAAAATTTGATTACACCATCAGAATCGTCGTGCAAATAATGGCAACATACATGTTTTTTTTAAGGCATCATGATTGCTCTGGCTATTATTAATTTCTATATGAACTGTAAAATGTCTGCCATTATGGTTTCACAGAGACCGCCGGCCTTCATCGACACAAATCCCATTCCGCGACACAGCGTTATCGTGGAAATCCCAGCCACGCGGCCTGGACCACACGCTGGAGCTACCCCTCTTGTGCGGCACCACGCGGTCGGCCTGCTGCGGCCACGCCAACTCCGAACTTAGAATATTTTCAGGGCATCACAACTCGCCCGTTACTTCACATCATTCATCTCTCTTATCATATCTGCGAATTTCCCCACCGTTTCCCCTTGCCTCTTTACCAGCGCACTCAGCCTCTCCGCAAAATACAGAGCGCTATTCAGTTTCTTAAATCTCTGCAGCAATTCTTCAAATTTCGTCGCCTCTCTCAAAGCCTCAGAACGCTTAAAAAAAAAAAAAAGTGTGTGAAATCTTATGGGATTTAACTGCTAAGGTCATCAGTCCCTAAGCTTACACACTACTTAACCTAAATTATTCTAAAGACAGACACACACGCCCATTACTGCTGCACCTCAGACCGCTCGGCTAATACCGCGCGGCTCAGAACACTTCACATACGTTTTATCTTCTCCCGCCATCCGCATCTTAGGCACGAGAAATAACTGATTATCGGTTTAACCATTCATCACACTGTACATCTCTAGATCCTGTACAAAAGAACGCTAGTCCTGAGACGCTCTACCAGAAAATGGGACAACAACAACCCGATATGTCTCCTGCTCTGGCACTTGAGGCAACGGAAATTGCTCACCCCTGACTACCACGTGATTACTTAAATGCTATTGCACGCTGTTAATTGAGCTACCTTTTCCAGTCAAATCCTCACTGCCTCAGGTTCTGACACGCGTTGCGTCCTTGACTCTGTCACTGTGCTGCTTTCACCAAGGAGTCATGATTCCTCTTCCTGTCTCAGTGACACTGCGCAGTAGCAGATGCCTCGTACTACAAATCTCACATAGCCCGCCTGGCTACCTGCGCGATCTAACGCGCTGCTTCCTGTGCGGGAAGGCGTGCCGGTCCCTGGCACGAATCCACCTGGCGGATTAGTGTCGAGGTCCGGTGTGCCGGCCAGCCTGTGGATGGTTTTTAAGGCTGTTTACCATCTGCCTCGGCAAATGCGTGGTGTTTCAACTTATCCCGCGTCAGTTACATTATGTCAGCGACTGCTGCGCAAACACTGTCTCCACGTACACGTACTCCATAATTAGTCTACCACGCAAACGTTACACTCGTCTGGCATTAGACGTTTCCGGGGGAGGGGAGAGAGGGTGGGTCCACTGGGGGCGAACCGCACAATAACCCTGGGTTCGGTGTGGGGCTGCGGTGGGGTAGGTGGACTGCTGTGGCCTGTTGTAGGTTTGAGAACGACTCAGGGCTACGACGGGACGAAACCTCTCCGTCGTTTCTAGGTCCCCGGTTTCATACACAATACAAGGTTCACATAGTACTTAAATGCTTCTCGGCACACTTACATAAATACACAAGTAGGTTACAGTACGCTTGTTCGCCCACTGCTTGAATACTGCTCAGCAGTGTGGGATCGGTACCAGATAGGGTTGATACAAGACATAGAGAAGATCCAACGGAGAGCAGCGCGCTTCGTTACAGGATCATTTAGTAATCGCGAAAGCGTTACGGAGATGATAGATAAACTCCAGTGGAAGAATCTGCAGGAGAGACGCTCAGTAGCTCGGTACGGGCTTTTGTCAAAGTTTCGAGAACATACATTCACCGAAGAGTCAAGCAGTATATTGCTCCTTCCTACGTATATCTCGCGAAGAGACCATGAGTATAAAATCAGAGAGATTAGAGCCCACACAGAGGCATACCGACAGTCCTTCTTTCCACGAACAATACGAGACTGGAATAGAAGGAAGAACCGATAGAGGTACTGAAGGTACCCTCCGCCACACACCGTCAGGTGGCTTGCGGAGTATGGATGTAGATGTAGATGTAGATGAACACATCGCTACGAAAATAAAAAGTAAATAACGTAATTCTGTACCTGCCAAATCTCTTACAATTCCAAAACAAAATTGCTCATCAGTCACCATACTTTGCCACTGCTGTATCCGAATGGCTCTTGCAGATTATGTAGATGGTGGATCAGAACGCCGTACTGCAATGACGATGCCTGATACTCTGACATCAGATGAAGTCATCAGAACTACGGGGATGAAGGAGTGGAGGCTGTGGGGCGGGACACAGGGTAGCTCACGGCTGTAGAAAGATGCTGCAGCAGTCTGTAAACATTTATTTTCCCTTGCCTCAGGCGGCGCAGGTGTCCGTCGTCCCGCTCACTCGGCGGCCTGGTGGCTCTGCTTTGCTGAGGACGCAGCCCCGTTGCCTGCCTCCCAGTTGTGAGAGGGGCGAGGCGCGCTACCCCAGCCGACAACTCTTCGATGACGGCCGCGCGCCGGCTTCCGGCGACAAGTGGTACTAGCGCTCCCCACAACGGAGGAAGGCGGATGCTGGTGGGTGGATGTCCTCTGCAGCAGCCGGGATGGACCCCCCCCCCCCTGCCTCCGTGCTGCCGGAAGGCCTGGTCTGGGCCGCTGCTGAGTCCCTAGCAAATTCCGCCGGTCGAAGGTTGCCCTGCCACACACTGGAACTGTGATCCTCCGTCGGGAACTTGGTGCGGCCGCCTGCGTAGCCCAGCACCGTCGTCCGAGGGTGCTGACACTAAAGACACTGGAATTACTCGACTGCTCGCTGTTTATACTCGGCAGTGTGCGTATGTTCTGCGAATGCGCCTCTTCAAGTCACGCACTGGCAGACGTAAGATTAGCCCCCAGTGTGCTGGTTTCCATTGCGGTCTGCGGCTATAATATCTCGTAGTCTTAGAAGAAACATGACGCGGCCTAATAACCCAGAAGATTTTAACTTCAGTGACAACGGCCACGAAAGCCTGCAGATTTACATCTCGTAGTCTCGCTGAGCACACCGTTTTGGCAACTCTTGCGCCTATGTCGGCCTAACATGCTTTTCTACAATCATCAGGTTGTTGAGGTGACACCAAAACTTTATTGTTACCCCATCAAAAAACAAAAGGTCTACAGTGTCAGAGACTTCACCGTTACAATGTTATAAGTGATGCGACCATGGTCATTCGACCAAAACACGTAGAAACCAAGAGGCTATATGTGCCAAATGGGCCAAGCCAGCCACAAAAAGTCCGAATTCACGGCCAGGGAACCCATAGCACGTATCCCATGTAGAAACGGGAGAAGATAATGTAAGTCAAAGGAAGAGAGTGCCAGGTATGCAGACAGTAACTAGGCAGGCTCATAGACAGTATTGATTATGACAATGAATCAACACAGAGTGAACAATACTGATAATAATAATGTACACAACACTAGTACAAGAAAACACACATCTCCCTCCACCAGAAGCGCAAACTTCCGGCGTGCCACTTCATGGAGCCGACAGCTGGACCTACTACAGGACAACACACACAATTACGATTATATGCGCGCACTGTACATACAACAACGCTAGCGGACAGTTACACAAATGCATTGGAGTATTTAGACGACATGACCTTAAACGTATCGATACATTACGAGGTAGAAAAACTGACAAAAAAACAGATGTTCCACTAGATTTACTTTCGGACTTTGTTAAGCCAATGAATAGTAGAATTAGAGGACGAATTAATAAATGATCTAGAACACTCAAATACCTGGGAAAACTACACCGCCGTATTAATAACAGTGTTGAGAACAGACAATGCAAACATAAGATCCAACACAAGACAACACACAAAACACACGAGTATCGAAAACCAAACACAATCTGAAACAAGTCAGAAAGAATGTAAATACAATACGACCAGGTGTGGACGCTACATAAAACGTGTGGCCTTTGTATCAGGCGGACTATTGAACCCGGGCACAGTAACAACAAGCACTGTGACCAAACCACATATTACAGAATGCTACATCAACAAAACTGGCGACAATGAGACGGCAGACAAAGGAGACATGGACATTAAAACATCCACGCATGAAACACTACCGATCCCAAAACCATAACCAGAGACTGCGGCTACACAAAAGGTAATACATTATGAAAACGAAGGTAGTGACGATGTAAACAGAAATGAAGAAGTTTACAGGTGTTCAGCTGATACCTGTAACATACATAATCAAAACACACCAACAGATGGAGCCACCACAACAATAATCTGTACTCTTCCGGTAGGACAATGTGTCACTGCACAATCCACAAAGGCCACCATAGAGCAAAGCAATAAACACCCACCAACATTCAATTCTCAATCTTATAACAACAAACCGAATGAGAGGAAACCTACTCCCATTGTAACAGCTGGTATCATAACACCAGCCAAACCACACAAGAAGATTCTTATACAGACGACACAAAGTATTCCTGGATCTTTGCGTGTGACAAAAGTGGTGATTAATGCGTGTGACGTAGCAAAAGTAGTGCAACGACTAGATGCACGGCACACTCCACAAAACGCCGACCTCAGTACATCACCCGACGCTTCATCTACGTCCCAGGGTACCAACACGAAGTCCAACGCACCCACCACCTACGGCGCCATTGCAAAAACATCCCACTCTGTCCCAGAGATGCCCCATCCGGCACCAGCCCGATGGCAACCAGTACCACAAAAGCAGCGCCCATCGCAGCCAACAATGCATTTAATTATAGTGATTTAGAATTTAACATTCAGCTAAATAGATTAGAAAGATATGAAATTTTGCAGACAGCTCAAAGGATGTTGATTAGGCAGCAGCATCCAGCAAGTGACTCTGCTTGTTTCCAATTATGGAGCAAACAGGCAGCATCACCTTTAAGACGGAAAGCATAAAGAACTATTTGACATGGATAAGATTTATGCCGAACATGTCAGGGGACATGGACGGACATACTTCAACAATGCCCAAACTGGTAGCAAATCCTACGTACACGGTAAACACCCATAGCATTACTAATGAATATTCTTGAACTGAATGCAGTGACGGCCGAGCAAATTAGTGCTGAACTCTCCAAAATAGTTAAAGATCTAAACACAGGTTTACTGTATCTACAAAAGCCATACACCAACCATGGCAAACTGACGTGCTTTCTGACAATTGTGATAACCATAACTTTCATAGTCAGCACAGTAAGGCATAGATTTCCATATTAAACGGTTCAAATGGCTCAGAGCACTATGGGACTTAACATCTGTGGTCATCAGTCCCTTAGAACTTAGAACTACTTAAACCTAACTAACCTAAGGACATCACACACATCCATGCCCGAGGCAGGATTCGAACCTGCGACCGTAACGGTCACGCGGTTCCAGACTGAAGCGTCTAGAACCGCACGCCCACACCGGCCGACCCATATTAATTAAATAAACGCACAAATATTGTCAAAAGAACCAAACCATGTAATGAATACTTTCATATCAAGGAGATATACGGATAACTGCTTCATTGTATGCCCAATACAGTCATGTCATAGCGCCCTACGCAAAATAAAGCTAGAAGCCGAATACACAAAAGGAAAGAAGGTACTCATATGCTCGGACATAAACACTAGGTCCACCATATGGAATTCCAACATAACAGACGACAGAGGACAAATAATAAACGACGTTATCCAGGAAACGCGACTACGCATAGTTAACGTAGAAGAGAACATACCGACACACAGCGGATATGACGGATCGAAGAGTAATGTACACTCCTGGAAATGGAAAAAAGAACACATTGACACCGGTGTGTCAGACCCACCATACTTGCTCCGGACACTGCGAGAGGGCTGTACAAGCAATGATCACACGCACGGCACAGCGGACACACCAGGAACCGCGGTGTTGGCCGTCGAATGGCGCTAGCTGCGCAGCATTTGTGCACCGCCGCCGTCAGTGTCAGCCAGTTTGCCGTGGCATACGGAGCTCCATCGCAGTCTTTAACACTGGTAGCATGCCGCGACAGCGTGGACGTGAACCGTATGTGCAGTTGACGGACTTTGAGCGAGGGCGTATAGTGGGCATGCGGGAGGCCGGGTGGACGTACCGCCGAATTGCTCAACACGTGGGGCGTGAGGTCTCCACAGTACATCGATGTTGTCGCCAGTGGTCGGCGGAAGGTGCACGTGCCCGTCGACCTGGGACCGGACCGCAGCGACGCACGGCTGCACGCCAAGACCGTAGGATCCTACGCAGTGCCGTAGGGGACCGCACCGCCACTTCCCAGCAAATTAGGGACACTGTTGCTCCTGGGGTATCGGCGAGGACCATTCGCAACCGTCTCCATGAAGCTGGGCTACGGTCCCGCACACCGTTAGGCCGTCTTCCGCTCACGCCCCAACATCGTGCAGCCCGCCTCCAGTGGTGTCGCGACAGGCGTGAATGGAGGGACGAATGGAGACGTGTCGTCTTCACCGATGAGAGTCGCTTCTGCCTTGGTGCCAATGATGGTCGTATGCGTGTTTGGCGCCGTGCAGGTGAGCGCCACAATCAGGACTGCATACGACCGAGGCACACAGGGCCAATACCCGGCATCATGGTGTGGGGAGCGATCTCCTACACTGGCCGTACACCACTGGTGATCGTCGAGGGGACACTGAATAGTGCACGGTACATCCAAACCGTCATCGAACCCATCGTTCTACCATTCCTAGACCGGCAAGGGAACTTGCAGTTCCAACAGGACAATGCACGTCCGCATGTATCCCGTGCCACCCAGCGTGCTCTAGAAGGTGTAAGTCAACTACCCTGGCCAGCAAGATCTCCGGAGCATGTTTGGGACTGGATGAAGCGTCGTCTCACGCGGTCTGCACGTCCAGCACGAACGCTGGTCCAACTGAGGCGCCAGGTGGAAATGGCATGGCAAGCCGTTCCACAGGACTACATCCAGCATCTCTACGATCGTCTCCATGGGAGAATATCAGCCTGCATTGCTGCGAAAGGTGGATATACACTGTACTAGTGCCGACATTGTGCATGCTCTGTTGCCTGTGTCTATGTGCCTGTGGTTCTGTCAGTGTGATCATGTGATGTATCTGACCCCAGGAATGTGTCAATAAAGTTTCCCCTTCCTGGGACAAAGAATTCACGGTGTTCTTATTTCAATTTCCAGGAGTGTAAATATCATACTCGTAAATACCGCTTCCAGAGAGCGCATAATGGACTGGAAAGCACAAGACCACATTACTGTCAGTGACCATAACGTGGTTGCTTCCAGCCTACCAAAATCAAACAACACAAAACACAACCAACACAGTACACACCCGACATTTATTATTCCCCAAAGCTGACTGGGAGAGAAGAAGAGGAACACTACAATATGGAAACCCTCAAAATATCGACGGAAGCATTGACTTCAAGGCTCACATGCTTACCGATCTCATCACAAAAGCACAAAATACGTCCACAAGAAAAACACAGAACACAAACCCCCACGAATACCATGGACGAATGAACTGACTAGACTAGAGCAAAAAAAACCGAAGAGCGAGACGACTATAACAACGGTCAATTGCAGACAGAGACATACAAAGAAGACTAGAATCATACAGGATTGTAAAATACCAATACAAAAATTAAATGTTCAAAACACGTAAGCAACACTGGGACAGACAGTGACATCCCAAATACAAACGTCTGAGGGAAACCATACAAAACACCTACCGAAAAAAATAAAGAGTCCACTAGTTATGGGAACGCTAAGACAGGATGAAAGCGCGATGGCAAAGAGATGAAGACAAAGAGCAAAATTTCTGCTGCATAAACTCCTACCTGATCACATCGTAAACACTGACACACACCATCAAGCAACACTGCAGGCGGAGCTGCACAATACTGCCACAGTCGCCTGTCCAGTTGCTCAGGACGAGGTGGCGGTAGCGATCGCCCAGCTCAAAAGGAAGAAAGCATCTGGAGCAGGCGGAATTCAGACAGAACTACACTACTGGCCATTAAAATTGCTACACCACGAAGATGACGTGCTACAGACGCGAAATCTAACCGACAGGAAGAAGATGCTGCGATATGCAAATGATTAGCTTTACAGAGCATTCACACAAGGTTGGCGCCGGTGGCGACACTTACAACGTGCTGACATGAGGAAAGTTTCCAACCGATTTCTCATACACAAACAGCAGTTGACCGGTGTTGCCTGGTGAAACGTTGTTGTGATGCCTCGTGTAAGGACGAGAAATGCGTACCATCACGTTTCCGACTTTGATAAAGGTCGGATTGTAGCCTATCGCGATTGCGGTTTATCGTATCGGGACATTGCTGCTCGCGTTGGTAGAGATCCAATGACTGTTAGCAGAATACGGAATCGGTGGGTTCAGGAGGGTAATACAGAACGCCGTGCTGGATCCCAACGTACTCGTATCACTAGCAGTCGAGATGACAGGCATCTTATCCGCATGGCTGTCACGGATCGTGCAGACACGTCTCGATCCCTGAGTCAACATATGGGGACGTTTGCAAGACAACGACCATCTGCACGAACAGTTCGACGACATTTGCAGCAGCATGGACTATCAGCTCGGTGACAGTGGCTGCAGTTACCCTTGACGCTGCATCACAGACAGGAGCGCCTGCGATGGTGTACTCGGCGACGAACCTGGGTGCACGAATGGCAAAACGTCATTTTTTCGGATGAATCCAGGTTCTGTTTACAGCATCATGATGGTCGCATCCGTGTTGGGCGACATCGCGGTAAACGCACATTGCAAGCGTGTATTCGTCATCGCCATACTGGCGTATCAGCCTTCGTGATGGTATGGGGTGCTATTGGTTACGCGTCACGGTCAGTTGTTCGCACTGGTGGCACTTTGAACAGTGGACGTTACATTTCAGATGTGTTACGACCCGTGGCTCTACCCTTTATTCGATCCCTGCGAAACCCTACATTTCAGCAGGATAATGGACGACCGCGTGTTGCAGGTCCTGTACGGGCCTTTCTGGATACAGAAAATGTTCGAATGCTGCCCTGGCTAGCACATTCTCCAGATCTCTCACCAATTGAAAAACGTCTGGTCAATGATGGCCGAGCAACTGGCTCGTCACAATACGCCAGTCATTACTCTTGAAGACTGGTGGTATCATGTTGAAGCTGCATGGGCAGCTGTACCTGTACACGCCATCCAAGCTCTGTTTGACTCAATGCCCAGGCGTATCAAGGCCATTATTACGGACAGAGGTGGTTGTTCTGGGTACAGATTCCTCAGGATCTATGCACCCAAATTGCGTGAAAATGTAATCACATGTCAGTTCTAGTATAATATATTTGTCCAATGAATACTTGTTTATCATCTGCATTTCTTCTTGGTGTAGCAATTTTAATGGCCAGTAGTGTATTAAAACAGATAACACCACAGATCACCCCATTCCTTACAACTCTGCTAAACGACGCTCTACGTCTGGGTCGATTGCCTACAGTTTGGAAGGTCTGCAATGGAATCATAATAGAGAAGGCAGCTGACAGGGATCCATTAGATCCCAAGCCATATGGACATATATGTCATAAATACATTTGCCAAGGTCCAGGGAAAGCTCCTGTGCAGGCGTTTATAGGTGCACAATGCTCTCCATGGCCTCAGCAAACCCCAATTTGTCTTCAGAGAGGGAAAGTCGATTGGTGAAGCCTTTACCCAAGCGTTACAAGCTGCAAACAACAGCAGGGCTAAGTATACAATGGCAATTATGTTCGGCATTGCGGGTGCCTTTGATAATCTATGGTGGCGCGCTACGTTCAAGAGACTGAGACAACTGGAGGTACCCTAAATACAGTACAACAGTCTACTAGACTACTGTAAGAACAGAGTGGTCGAATGGCAAATGGATGGTTGAAAAGTAATCAGAGTTACGAAGGGCTGCCCCCAAGCGTCGATCTGTGGCCCCATCTTCTGGAACATCCCTCCTGCAGCGACTGGAGGGACAATAACGACAGATGGAGTTGTCGCATACGCAGACGACCTTTTGGTCGTAGTGTCTGCTAACAATAGGTCCTAGCTAGAAGAAAGAGCAAACGAAACACTCAAAACAATAACACAGTGGGGTCACAGCAACAAACTCAAGATAGCCGACAGCAAAACAACATGCACTTTACTGAAAGGGTCTCTCGGCAGAAACCCTAGTGTTAGAATTTTTTTATACATTTTATATATTTTCTTCCTAGATGCTGAAGAAACTGTTACTTTTATTAATGGAAAGATATACTTTTGAAAGATATACAAAAGCTCGTATAGCTCGTATAATAAGGGACGCAGGAACATAAAGTTTCTTGATGTTTATAGTGAAACTATTCGTAGCAATAAAAGAAAAGTGTTCCAAGTATAAGGCTGGAAACATCAGTAGCAAACTGGGCCCTCAACTTTACTGGAAATAGAGTTGGAACTGTGTATTGCACCCATCCTTTCCCTTATATTAAGCATATATCTCTGTGCAGTACAAACATTACGTAAGTACACTATGTGGACAAAGATGTCAGAGCATCACGGTGTGACATCAGGCTGTGGTATATACACAGTCCGGTCACAGTAATGTGACCATCCCTGTGTACGATGACAACGTGCAAAAACCACTCACAGACGGAAGGTGGCAGAGCCAGCAGGCGAAGGTACATAAAACGTGTCGTTTCCGTAATTCTGAAGTGGAGTGCTTTGTCTGACGTCCAAAAGGGCATGATCGTTGGCTTTCGGGTCAAGGGTGGACGCATTTCCGAAACGGCTGGGTTTGTAAACTGTTCGCGTGCCACCCTGGTTAAAATATACTGTTCATGGCAAAATGGTGCATTCTAAAACTAGCATAGACGCACCTGTGGTGCGCCACAGGCCTTAGATAACAGGCGTGAAAGACGGCTACTGAGATGTGTATCTACATCTACATCTACATCCATACTCCGCAAGCCACCTGACGGTGTGTGGCGGAGGGTACCTTGAGTAACTCTATCGGTTCTCCCTTCTATTCCAGTCTCGTATTGTTCGTGGAAAGAAGGATTGTCGGTATGCCTCTGTGTGGGCTCTAATCTCTCTGATTTTATCCTCATGGTCTCTTCGAGAGATATACATAGGAGGGAGCAATATACTGCTTGACTCTTCGGTGAAGGTATGTTCTCGAAACTTTGACAAAAGCCCGTACCGAGCTACTGAGCGTCTCTCCTGCAGAGTCCTCCACTGGAGTTTATCTATCATCTCCGTAACGCTTTCGCGATTACTAAACGATCCCGTAACGAAGCGCGCCGCCCTCCGCTGGATCCTCTCCATATCTTCTATCAACCCTATCTGGTACGGATCCCACACTGCACAGCAGTATTCAAGCAGTGGTCGAACAAGCGTACTGTAACCTACTTCCTTTGTTTTCGGGTTGCATTTCCTTAGGATTCTTCCAATGAATCTCAGTCTGGCATCTGCTTTACCGACGATCAACATTATATGATCATTCAATTTTAAATCACTCCTAATGCGTACTCCCAGATAATTTATGGTATTAACTGCTTCCAGTTGCTGACCTGCTATTTTGTAGCTAAATGATAAAGGATCTATCTTTCTGTGTATTCGCAGCACATTACACTTGTCTACATTGAGATTCAATTGCCATTCCCTGCACCATGCGTCAATTCGATGCAGATCCTCCTGCATTTCAGTACAATTTTCCATTGTTACAACCTCTCGATACACCACAGCATCATCTGCCAAAAGCCTCAGTGAACTTCCGATGTCATCCACCAGGTCATTTATGTACACTCCTGGAAATGGAAAAAAGAACACATTGACACCGGTGTGTCAGACCCACCATACTTGCTCTGGACACTGCGAGAGGGCTGTACAAGCAATGAACACACGCACGGCACAGCGGACACACCAGGAACCGCGGTGTTGGCCGTCGAATGGCGCTAGCTGCGCAGCATTTGTGCACCGCCGCCGTCAGTGTCAGCCAGTTTGCCGTGGCATACGGAGCTCCGTCGCAGTCTTTAACACTGGTAGCATGCCGCGACAGCGTGGACGTGAACCGTATGTGCAGGTGACGAACTTTGAGCGAGGGCGTATAGTGGGCATGCAGGAGGCCGGGTGGACGTACCGCCGAATTGCTCAACACGTGGGGCGTGAGGTCTCCACAGTACATCGATGTTGTCGCCAGTGGTCGGCGGAAGGTGCACGTGCCCGTCGACCTGGGACCGGACCGCAGCGACGCGCGGATGCACGCCAAGACCGTAGGATCCTACGCAGTGCCGTAGGGGACCGCACCGCCACTTCCCAGCAAATTAGGGACACTGTTGCTCCTGGGGTATCGGCGAGGACCATTCGCAACCGTCTCCATGAAGCTGGGCTACGGTCCCGCACACCGTTAGGCCGTCTTCCGCTCACGCCCCAACATCGTGCAGCCCGCCTCCAGTGGTGTCGCGACAGGCGTCAATGGAGGGACGAATGGAGACGTGTCGTCTTCAGCGATGAGAGTCGCTTCTGCCTTGGTGCCAATGATGGTCGTATGCGTGTTTGGCGCCATGCAGGTGAGCGCCACAATCAGGACTGCATACGACCGAGGCACACAGGGCCAACACCCGGCATCATGGTTTGGGGAGCGATCTCCTACACTGGCCGTACACCACTGGTGATCGTCGAGGGGACACTGAATAGTGCACGGTACATCCAAACCGTCATCGAACCCATCGTTCTACCATTCCTAGACCGGCAAGGGAACTTGCTGTTCCAACAGGACAGTGCACGTCCGCATGTATCCCGTGCCACCCAACGTGCTCTAGAAGGTGTAAGTCAACTACCCTGGCCAGCAAGATCTCCGGATCTGTCCCCCATTGAGCATGTTTGGGACTGGATGAAGCGTCGTCTCACGCGGTCTGCACGTCCAGCACGAACGCTGGTCCAACTGAGGCGCCAGGTGGAAATGGCATGGCAAGCCGTTCCACAGGACTACATCCAGCATCTCTACGATCGTCTCCATGGGAGAATAGCAGCCTGCATTGCTGCGAAAGGTGGATATACACTGTACTAGTGCCGACATTGTGCATGCTCTGTTGCCTGTGTCTATGTGCCTGTGGTTCTGTCAGTTCTGTCAGTGTGATCATGTGATGTATCTGACCCCAGGAATGTGTCAATAAAGTTTCCCCTTCCTGGGACAATGAATTCACGGTGTTCTTATTTCAATTTCCAGGAGTGTATATTGTGAATAGCAACGGTCCTATGACACTCCCCTGCGGCACACCTGAAATCACTCTTACTTCGGAGGACTTCTCTCCATTGAGAATGACATGCTGCGTCCTGTTATCTAGGAACTCCTCAATCCAATCACACAATTGGTCTGATAGTCCATATGCTCTTACTTTGTTCATTAAACGACTGTGGGGAACTGTATCGAACGCCTTGCGGAAGTCAAGAAACACGGCATCTACCTGTGTCTATGGCCCTCTGAGTCTCGTGGACGAATAGCGCGAGCTGGGTTTCACATGACCGTCTTTTTCGAAACCCATGCTGATTCCTACAGAGTAGATTTCTAGTCTCCAGAAAAGTCATTATACTCGAACACAATACGTGTTCCAAAATTCTACAACTGATCGACGTTAGAGATATAGGTCTATAGTTCTGCACATCTGTTCGACTTCCCTTCTTGAAAACGGGGATGACCTGTGCCCTTTTCCAATCCTTTGGAACGCTACGCTCTTCTAGAGACCTACGGTACACCGCTGCAAGAAGTGGGGCAAGTTCATTCGCGTACTCTGTGTAAAATTGAACTGATATCCCATCAGGTCCAGAGGCCTTTCCTCTTTTGAGCGATTTTAACTGTTTCTCTATCCCTCTGTCGTCTATTTCGATATCTACCATTTTGTCATCTGTGCGACAATCTAGAGAAGGAACTACAGTGAAGTCCTCCTCTGTGAAACAACTTTGGAAAAAGACATTTAGTATTTCGGCCTTTAGTCTGTCATCCTCTGTTTCAGTACCATTTTGGTCACAGAGTGTCTGGACATTTTGTTTTGATCCACCTACCGCTTTGACATAAGACCAAAATTTCTTAGGATTTTCTGCCAAGTCAGTACATAGAACTTTACTTTCGAATTCATTGAACGCCTCTCGCATAGCCCTCCTCACACTACATTTCGCTTCGCGTAATTTTTGTTTGTCTGCAAGGCTTTGGCTATGTTTATGTTTGCTGTGAAGTTCCCTTTGCTTCCGCAGCAGTTTTCTAACTCGGTTGTTGTACCACGGTGGCTCTTTTCCATCTCTTACGATCTTGCTTGGCACATACTCATCTAACGCATTATGTACGACGGTTTTGAACTTTGTCCACTGATCCTCAACACTATCTGTACTTGAGACAAAACTTTTGTGTTGAGCCAACAGGTACTCTGAAATCTGCTTTTTGTCACTTTTTCTAAACAGAAAAATCCTTCTAACCTTTTTAATATTCCTATTTACGGCTGAAATCATCGATGCCGTAACCGCTTTATGATCGCTGATTCCCTGTTCTGCGTTCTGAATACAGTTGCAATTGTTGAACACCAGACTGCCGAAATGAACCAAGGGGCTACCAACAGTGTCTCCTCAACACCATTCAGCCAACGTTGCTGCGAATGGGCTTCCGCAGCAGGCGCCTAGTTCATGCAACTACAGGGTGGCGCACGAAATGTGTTACCAATTGTTTCTTTCACAATTTACGACGCACATTAGATATCCCGCTGGGATCTCTACAGCAGTACCAGCAGAGCTTGGAAAAGCAAATGAGTTACGAAATGACGTGTAGTTCACGATACTGCCGCTAGGAGACTAGTAAGCAGCAACGGCTGACAAAGGAAGGTTGACGACACAGCAACGATCGGCAATTGTGTTACTTTTTCATGAAACGATAAGCCTTTTTGTGACTCAGAGCCGTTTTCGACAACAGTTTAACACACGATGGGTCCCTTGCAAGAAGACCATCCACAGATTGTACGATAAATTTGTACAGGACGAAACAGTATTGGAAGCGAAGCGACCTCGACCTAAGCCTGTTTGTTCGCTGGAGAATATTGAAGCGGTACGAGTTGCTGTACAGAGAAGTCCCGGGATATCGTGTAGAAAGGCAGCAGTGCAACTGGGAATATCCAGACGCTTCGTTCAACGCATTCTTAAAAGTGACCTCCATATGTACCCATACAAGATGACCTGTGCACAGAAGCTCACTGAAGAACACAAGCAGCAGAGATTACTGTTTACTCAGTGGGCGGAGGATAGGGAAGAAACTCTCAACAACATTTGGTTTTCAGAGGAGGCGCATTTTCATCTAGACGGTGTGATTAACAAACAAAGTGTACGCTTTTGGGCCACTGAGAACCCACAAGCGCTTCATGAACGACAGCATTATGCTCCGAGGATTACAGCATGGGCAGCAATTTCCAGTCACGGGCTTATTGGACCGTTTTTCTTTGAAGAAACTGTGAACATCGAGTGTTATTTGAGCATGCTTCGCAATAGCTTCATTCCACAGCTTCTTGCTACTGCCTTGCCATTCAACACGCAGTGGTTCATGCAAGATGGAGCAAGGCCACATACTGCAAACACCGTGTTGGAGTTTTTACACGAGCATTTCGACATGTGGATCATTTCACTCAGGTTTCCAGGTCGCTTCAATGACGGACAAAATTGCCCCCCCCAGGAGTCCAGACCTCAATCCATGTGACTTTTTTCTTTGGGGATACCTGAAGGAAAAAATTTTCCCGAAACGTCTATGAGATTTAATGGAGCTCAGAAGACTTATTCTTCAAGCTTGCAGTGAAATTACGGAAGACATGTGCCGTAGGGTAATCACTAACTTCAGTGTTCGTTTGAAAGAAGTTAGGAAACGAAATAGTGGACATATTGAGCATGTGCTGAGTTAGAACAAATCTCCATGGACGGCTCTTCATTGTAGTTATGTTCCTTTCAGATTGTATTGACTATAAAGTTTATATTCAAAAACAAAATGGTAACATATTTCGTGCGCCACCCTGTATTCTGATTACTTGTTCACCACTGACGAAGGCTGGAATTAGCACGCCAGTGGATGCCTATTGAGTGGCGACAAGCGTCCTTTAGATATGAATCAGTTTTATGCTCCATCGGGGGGATGGCAGTTGGTGTGAAACGACTGGACGCAAACACCCAGCAACAATCGATGGAATGGTGCAAGACAGAGAACGGTCCCTGGGTGATCTGGTAATTTGCAATGCTCAATGGTTCAGCACAACTATGGTTCTACACTTGGGGGCATTTTCAGCCCTTACATTCAATATGTTTTTCCTATGCACGATGTCATTTACCAACAGGACAACGCAACGTGTCACACAGCTCTCAGTGTACGTGCGTGGTTCGAAGAGCAACAGGATGAGTTTGCCATACTCCCATTTGCACCAAACTCCCCGGACTTTAAACTAATCGAGAATCTGTGCAAACTCCTCGATCGGGCTGTTCGCGGCATGGGAACCTACTGCAGCTGGCCACGGCAATGGCTCCACGTCCCTATCGGTAGCCTCCAGAACATCATTGACTCATATGATGCTCGAACTGCAACGGTCTGCGCTACAGAAGGTCGTTATTCAGGCTTTTGGCGCACGGTCACATGTAATGTGATTGGGCATTGTGAATGTCCAGTCACAGATGGCAGATCATACGTTAACTAAGAATAGAGAGAAACTTGTATTATCATTCAAAGATTTCTTTAAATATTTACGTAGTTCAAAACATGGATCAAAAACAAAAATAGCTAACAATGAAATCAGTGCATTTCTGAGAATAATTCCATATGAGGAGTATGTAGCAATTCAACTTTTGGTGAAAGCTAAGGCACCACTATCAACAAAAATGACTACATCTACAGCTATCAGGCTCCTCTCCGTCGTGTACAAGAAAGTCACTAAAATCCTTGTCAGAAAGCTAACTTTAGAAGTGGTAATTTCTCATTCCCTGGAAATAGTAGATTTAGAAAAGGGTTTTGACCCGATTGCTAGAAAGTCGTTACAAAGCATTGATTTAACCTAAGTTAACACAATGAAAAATGTATAAATCCACGCCAGCGCTACCACGGATTGTTAAAATTGAAATAGGAATCAGGAAAGGTGAAACTGTTATCAGCAGACTTAGAAGAAGTTTACAGAACCGTAACGGGGAACACTTGCGAAGGGAAGAGACACAGGCATTATTCGTTTTCATTATGACTTTTAATTGTTTGATTGTAGTTCAGTTAAACCTCTGCCGCTAATGAAAGCATTTTGAAAGTAACCCTGAAACCCGCTTACAGTAAGATTAAGGTTTAATGAATGTAGTGAAAAATTTATATTTTAAAATAAAGTCAGTTGTTGAGCGTTTTGCTTTTTGGATAGTTGAAAGCTAATACTAGACGGGAAGTGAAAGAAATAGACAGAACATTGAAACTAGTTTAGAATATCTTTGTTTGAATATCTGTTTCCGATACTCAGCTTCCGATATGTCTGAATTGGCAATTTTAAAATCTGTTCAAATGTTCAAGTGTGTGTGAAATCCTATGGGACTTAACTGCTAAAGTCATCAGTCCCTAAGCTTACACCCTACTTAACCTAAATTATCCTAGGGACAAACACGCATACCAATGCCCGAGGGAGGACTCGAACCTCCGCAGGGACCAGCCGCACAGTCCATGACTGCAGCGCCCCTGACTGCTCGGCTAATCCCGCGCGGTTTTAAAATCTGTGTAGTATCAGTTTTGATTTATAGCAGTGAGAAGTGGACCTTTAATGTGAAAGCCTTTCAACAACTACAGATTGTTGAATGACCAGCGGAGTGAATCGTGTTGTGAATTGCGAAGACAGACAGAAAAGCAAACAAATATATCACGAAACGGGTTGGATTGTTATTTATTTTTGTAATGGAAATGGCAGGACATGTAGCCAGATGAAAGGATGTTAGATGGACCGTGACACTTCTTTTCTGGACTCCAAGAGGTAAATAAAGATGATGAAATTGACCTGGTGGATGACAGCAAAGCTTGCAGTAACAGCGTGGATGCGTGTTATCTGAAGAATGTACCAATCTTGAGGGGGCCTTTATTCAGCGTTGTATGATAAACGGCTGATAATGGCGATGACGATGATGATAATTATGAAAAAATACCAAAAGGGGGACATAATTGAAAGTAGGTACATGACATTAGAAAACATGCAGCAGCAACATGTACCGAGAGGGGGACTTAATGGAAAGCGGGTAGATGACATTAAAAACATGCAGCAGCAATATGTAATCATGTAACAGAAATAGCCGTTGTGGCTGTCAAATGGCTAACAATATATTTATTTCTTTTTTTTAAGTTTATCGTAAGCCTTTAAAAATACGTCGTTGCAATAAAAATTTTAAAACTCTTGAAGGGTACAAATTTTCTGGTGTTAATGACACAGCTATTTTTGTGGGCAATTATTTTTTGGAAAACATTTTAATATCTGTAATTGTTTATGAAACTTTGGTTGTGTGTATTTTAGTGTACCCATCATAAAATTAGAGTTCATACTGCAAATTTCTCGATTGAACAGATTTACATCACTGAACTTGAGTCCAAAATGGAAAATGCTGGAAATCATTTATTTCTTCAATAATGGCACATCGATAGAAAAGAATTTTTATTTAGTATTCCCTCTAATCAGCCTGATTAGTTCTGAATCAGTCTCTAAAAATGAATTTCGCGGAAGTATTTATTTCGCTTTAAATCTTCTGGTACTAGCGTAGAAAATAATTCCTTTATGTCGTGGTAGTAAATGGAACAATAGTGTTGCCTCTTGTGCGTACGTCACTAGAGAATCTAATTAGAATAAACGGAAAGCAACGCACGTGTCATTTATTTCGCCCGTTTTAGCCGCGGTAGGTGCTGCATTTCCTGGGAATCCACACTTGGTCGCTGGTGTGGGAGAAACAGCAGCGCTTGTAGGGTTTAGCACTGCCTTATTTCACCGGAAGAGTCGGGCCCGCTTACGGTCACCCGGATCATTTGCAGATGAAATTGCTCCTGGCTACGATTCGTATGCAAATACGGGGGAGCACCCATTAGCGATACTAATTCGGCAGGGAACAAATGCGCTTCCGCCGACTGGCATTTGTATCCGGCCATTTTAACTTAATATGTCAGCCAAACACTGTTACGCGCAGCACACAGTGCGTTAACCGAGTTTTGTAATGAGCTAATAACTGTTATACTTTTATCCTGTGCGCAACCTGAGGAATTGAACCGGACACGTGGATTCCGGTTTATTTCCGTGGCACTCTCGCTTACAATAGCATTACTTACTAAGTTTCGCTCACTTGAGCGTATAATTATTGAACGTAGCAAGTCGCATCCACGGTCATATTTTTATTTCCGTTTGCCCATTAAACTAAATAATAATGAACGAACAAAACATCACGTGCCTGTTAAGTAACGAGAAATAGTGAGATAGCACCTGAAAACTACGATCCTTTCTTTATCCGTTAGCATTTATCACTTATTACACGGTCAATTATTCAAACTCTTATTTCAACTGATATGTAGAAGCAAGCACGGAGTTTTAAAATGAAGGGATATACTTTTTTTAACGGCTTTCGCAAAGCCTCGGAAATACGAGCACAATTGTACCAGGTTTATTAATGCTGCCTTTGCGACTTTTCGGAAAATAATCTGAGAATTTCGCTGAAATTGAGAGGAGAGTCGACCGGAATCTACGAAACACCGACAAGTGGGGATTTGCAAGACTGTGCCGCTACAGAATATTCAGTGGTGTATTTCGCTTTACTTCACAATTTCAACACATTTGGCAGATGGGAAACGTTCCGGTGCTCTCATTAACAAGCTTTATTTGATTATAATCGTTTAATCTGTAGATCCAGAATGCCACTTAGAAATTCATACCGTTCCCTTTAAAAATAAAACTTACTTACGAGAGCAACATTTCAGTTGAAACAGGAATTAAGAGTATTAACCATCTAACAAAATCCCGTGAATCTCTGCGTATTAGCATTTTCCAGACATTTCGTTTTGATGCCTTGAAGCTTTCAAGTTATTACGGGTGACGCGACTTGCCCTGTATAACGACTATAGACAAAAGAGAAAATTTGTTAAAAGTAGTACTTTTCTGGATTTCTCTTTGTCGTCCATCAAGGGTAACAGTGCCATAGTTGTTGAGAAGCCATCCTTACTTCAAAACGAAAACATGAGAATATTATTCGCAGTATTAATTCGTCAGTAGATCAGCAATGACTACGATGATTGATATCTTGCCATAAAAATAATCAAAGACTGTTTTTTTAATATATAATCTGATCCCCGTCGACTGGCCATGTTTTAGAATATATGGAGTGCTTTTTTTAACTCGTAACAACGAAGTATCTCTAAAATGACGCATCGTACGAAAAAAAATGTTGTAGATGAAATTATTAACATTAGTAAATATCGATCTCTGCTGTAACTGGGAACCTCGTAACCAACCCTCCTGGATGGGCGGTGTCAACTTTGATTTTCAAATGGGAACACCCCTCATTTTTATTGTATATTCGTATTCTACGCCAAAAAAATACGTACGGTCTACTGCAACCATTGTTTCCCATGTGTGGTAGATGGCGCTGTAACAGACAAATGTCAAGTATTTATGTTTTTGCAGTGAAGAACCACACATCTGATTCTACATTTCATTTACGATATGTAAATCTTTGTGCCGTAACGGTTGATACTGCTGATATTCAAACGTTAACTGGGTGTTGAAAACGCGAGTGTACAGTACAAATAACACGGCTAGACATGGAAATTTCTGGTAAATAATCTACTTGTATGTAACGTAGTTTTCCGTTCCATATGAGATTCACAGTGGTGAGTCCCCAAACCATCGGACTGCTTGATTTCGGTGGCCGGCCTCGAAGCCCGCCACTAGGGTGACTGATTCCGGTGAGAGTTTCCAGACAGCCACCGTAATTATCGCGCTGCCCGCTACACGACTATCGGCGGGACAGAAACCAGAATCGTTGCCATTTTAATATCGTAAAATGTTCACGAAGTGGCAGTGACAGGTGCACCTGCCATGGATACTCACCGAAATCAAGCACCCGAATGGTGAGAGGCAAGATATCTCACTGATATCAAGCACCACGATGTGAACGGAAAACTGTTACCTCCACGTCACTGTTCCGGAAGCACGCTAAACGGTAGTCGTATTGTACTGTACAACCAAATTTACAGCACTAAAGTAAATTTTGTACACAGTTATCAACTGTTAGAACACAAAGGTTTATATTTACATCGTAAATGAAATGTAGACTCAAATGCGTCGGTTCATAACTGCTAAAAGAGGCATACTTGATATTTGTCGATTACAGCACCATGTACCACAAAAGGGGAAGATTCGTTTGAGTAAATCGTATATTTGCTTTGGCGTAGAATCGGAGTATGCAATAAAATTGGAAGGGAGAGGTACTCCCATTCGAAAATACAAAGGTGAATCCGCCCACGCAAGCCGGGTGCTTTCGAGGTGGCTATTTGTAGCACAGACAGATATCCCCGTTACTAATATTATCTTTTCACCAAAAACCTTTTTTCGTATGATGCGTCTTTTTCCAGATATTTAGTTGTCTCAAGTTAAAAAAAAGAAACGTATGTATACACGACAAAGCAGTCTAATATCAGAAAAAAAAGCTGAACTGAAGAAAGGTTATTATACTTATAAATATCCATTAACATTAATAGTTCATTCATAGTTTTTTCCGAGATTTTGTCACATTAAAATACTGCTGGCTTCAAATCTTCATTCAGCTTGGACATTTACAATAGTACTTATGTCAGAACTTGTATGGGAAAAGGTGGTAAAATTTAACGAGTCCGGAAGTGCTGAAGTTATTTCGAGTACCCTGCAGAAGTTCCGCTGGGAAGGTTATAAGTTTAGTAAGCTACGGTAAAAGTATGTAGACAGTGTGCAATATGGAAAATGGGTCGGTCTGGGAAGCGTCCACGTATAGCTGCACTGGCAGCTCACCGTTGGTAGTGAAGTAGTTCGGACGGAGTTGTTTACGTCCTCACTTACGCGTGTGGCTCACGTCCTTTTACATTCACAGCGGTATTCGAGCATGTTACGATCAACGATAGAAGGGCCAACTCCTAGTGTAAAATCGTATTGACTTTCATCTTCTCGGAAGAATCTGCGCGACTGAAAGCACATGATGTAGAAAAATTCCTGCATGACGAAGTGAAGATCTCCTGTGAAGACATAGTTGGGATACACCTGTCCAACGTTAGCAGCGAGGTTTGCGTCAGACACAATGTGCGACAAGATCTTAGCAAGGTCGAAAGACGGCCTCATCTTCTGGCGTCCGGATGGCAACGTCAGCCAAGTGGTTGTTGAATAAGCTGGCTTCAGATTACGCACAGTCCACACCGAACTTCCATTCCAAATTCCGGCAGAAAAGGTGACTGCGGCACTGCGCCCTTAAGCGGAGAAATGGGCACACTTCACTACCTACCCAGCTTTGAACAGCGTGCGGTAAGTCCGCATTGAGCTAAAGACATGTCTCATCTTACCTCTTCATTGGTGATTGCCGCAGCATAGTCAAACACGACAGGCAGCCGAAGTCCTGTTACGGATGCAGTAAAGAAGGACATGCACATAACGAATGTTTCCCAATGCAGAACTACGCAGTTTCTGGCCGACAATGCTTCCCCCCTTCTGGATACGATATCCCTTCCACACAAGTACGCAACGGCACTGAGACCTGAAGCCCTCCAAAGGCCTGCACAGCAACCTCCACAATATCTTTCACGAGACGAGGTGGCCCAACTACAACAGTGATCCGCCCCCCCCCCCCCTCCCCGTCGGAGAGCCCGGTGCCGGAGGAAGGTGTTGACAAACGATATGGACCTCGATACCACGGTTGTGCCTACAACCACCTCCATTCCTGAACGTCACAACTATCTCCCGTCGTCTGACTCAGAACCACATCCCCGTGAAAAGAGGCCACAAAAATAAGAAGAGGGAGATTATATCAGCAGCAGAGTCGTGTTTCCAGCATCAATCTGTCCCACGTCCACCAGATGAATCCCAGGAAGAGGTCTGACATTCAGCTGACGGTACCCACCCCCATTACGTGCAAGGCAATGTACCAAGTGGTTCCGGAACACACCAACATTCTGAAGACCCTGATGGCGACGTTTCTTGTGGGCACCCTGACGACAGAGGCTCTTCCTGCCACAGGATCTGACTACTCCGTTTCGTGGGCAGATGATGTAGTTGCTGAACCACCAACAGATGAAGGAATGAAACAGGTCGGCCCCGTGAACCTGGCGTGATCAGGAGACAACCAATGCTTGAGACCCGACAACATTCGTTCTTACTAAGCGTGCACGCCAAAGCGCCGCCAATTCAGGTGTACAAAATTGCCATCATCAGTTTAAATATGATTACCTCTTTTGTTAAACTTCAGTTGTCATATGATAGTTAATTAGTTAGTTACATGTTCCAAGTAACATGATCCATGGATCATTCTGCACGACAGATCGTATTGATCTGGAACGAGTCATTACACATTCACATCAAAAATTAATTTGTATATGCGGTTACATTCAGAATATTTCTATTTTTTTACTAAAAGAAAAAGAGATGAACAGATGCGAGTTAGTAATTTAGTAATGCCTACCCATCACCTTTTACACATTAAAATAATAGAAATTCTACTACAGAATAAATGGAGTTGTCAAGGAGAAACTGTCTCAGTTTGTTTTCAAATTTTACTCTGCTGTCTATCAGACATTTTATATCAGTGCATAAATGATCAAAAATTTTTGTCGCAGCTTTGTGCACCTCTTTTTGTACTAAAGACAACCTTAATGTGGAGGAATGAATGCCATTTTTCCTTCTGGTATTGTAATTATGTACCTTATTGTTCCTCTTGAACTGTGGACAATTTACAACAAACTTAATTTTACTCTGCTGTCTATCAGACATTTTATATCAGTGCATAAATGATCAAAAATTTTTGTTGCAGCTTTGTGCACCTCTTTTTGTACTAAAGACAACCTTAATGTGGAGGAATGAATGCCATTTTTCCTTCTGGTATTGTAATTATGTACCTTATTGTTCCTCTTGAACTGTGGACAATTTACAACAAACTTAATGAGGGGATAAATATACTGTGAAGCAGTAGTCAGAATGTCCAACTGCTTAAACAGATGTCTATAAGATTATCGTGGGTGAGTACCACATGTTATTTTCACAGCAGGCTTTTGCGTACTAGAGACTTTCTTTCTTAAAGATGAGTTACAGCAGAACATTATTCCATATGACATCACTCAATGAAAATATGCAAGATATGTTAGCTTACTGATTCGTCTCTCCCCAAGATTTGCAATTATTCTTAGCGCAGATGTGGCTGAACTAAGTTGTTTTAAAAGTTCTAAAATGTGTTTGTTCCAATTTAATTTCCCATCAATATGGACCCCTAAGCATTTTGAAGTTTCCACCCTAATTATTATTTTCTCACCATGTGTTACCCTTATCATTGGTGTAGCACCTCTAGATGTGCAGAATACAATATGTTGGGTATTTCTAAAACTGAGAGCGAGACCGCTCGCAGAAAGACAGTCAATGAAACGTATAAGAACTTCGCTTACCATTTCTTCTGTTTCTGTGCGCATGCTTAGATTTATTACGATACAAGTGTCGTCTGCAAAAGGAGCTGATTCTGCTTATTGTATACTAGACGGAAGATCATTTACATATATGGGGAACGGTAGTGGAGCTAAGACCGCCGCGCGGAGTGGCGGCGCGTTTCGAGGCGTCATGTCACGGACTGCACAGCCCCTCTCGCCGGAGATTCGAGTCCTCCTTCGGGCGTGGATGTGTGTGTTGTTCTTAGCAAACGTCATTTTGAGTTAGTTTAAGTAAGATGTAAGTCTAGGGACCGATGACCTAAGCAGTTTGGTCCCTTAGGGATTCACACACATTTTGAACATACCATGAGGGTTCTGCATACTATTCCACAGATGAGTGCTATGAAAGTTGAAGCTACCGCTCCTCGTAATGGTGGTCTCATCTTTGAATAGGATGGATGACACAAATCCTCGTGGCTGCCTGGTGAAGAAACCAGTGACAAAATTGCTCCCGATGTGGAAAGTCACACACACATTTTTGAGCTAAGACCGAACATTGGGGAACCCCATACTTGATCTCTCCCCAGTCAGAATTATGTCCCTGGACTATTCTGCTTCAGCTACTAAGTAAAACTTTCTACATTCTTTTCGTTAAATATGACATTATTGGCAACACTATCAATCCCATAAAATATTAATTTACCTAGAAGAACACTGTTATTCACTCTGTCAAATGCCTTAGAGAGGTCACAGAAAATACCAACCGGGGCTATTTTATTACTTAATGCTTGTAAAATCTGGTGAGTGAACGTGTAAATGGAATTCTCAGTAGAGCAACCCTTCTGCAACACAAACTGTGATTTGCTAAGGATACTGTTGTTGCTAAGGTGAGATACTATTCTAGGATACATCATCTTCACAGAAATTTTGGAGAATGGTGTCAGCAGTGAAACAAGTCGGTAACTATCGACATCTCTCTGGTCACCTTCCTTAAAAATGGGTTTAACTACTGCATGTTTCAGTCTCTCTGAAAAAAATGCCTTGAGTTAGTGAAGCATTACATATTTCAGATAAGACTGAGCTTATCACATGGGAACAAACTCTTAGTACTCAATTCGAAATACCATCAAAACCAGATTAGCTTTTATTTTTGAGAGAATGTATCATTTTCTTACAGCCATTTTAGATTGTTTGCAGATCATCCTGTCATTTACTATCTTGTGAAGTCGTCAGATGGTCAAAACGAATTTGCAAAATGTTTTAGACAAGATACCTGTATGTTGTGAAAAGTGGCAATTGACTCTAAATATTGACAAATGTGAAGTCGTCCACATGAGTGCTAATTGTTACCTTGTAAATTGCGCTTACACGATAAATCACACATCCAAAGGCTGTGAATTGGTCAAATACTTAGGGACTACAGTTAGGAATAACTTAAACTTTAACATTATATAGTTAATGTTCCGGAGAAAAGAAAGCGAATACTGTGATTTATTGATAGAATACTTAGGAAGTGCAACAGGACTATTAAAGAGACTGCGCGGTGTGGGGTTCGCGTCAGATAGGATTGACGGAGGACATCGAAAAAGTTCAAAGAATGGTAGCTCGTTTTGTAATATCGCGAATTAGGAGAGAGAATGCTACGTACATGATAATCAAATCGGGGCGCCAATCATTAGAACAAGGCAGTTTCGTTGCGATAGGGTCTTCTCATGAAACTTCAGTCCCAAGTTTCTCCTTCGAAAGCGAAAATATTTTATTACCGCGCGCTGTTAGAGAGTGAAACGGTAGAAAGAGAGCTTGCAGGTGGTCCCATGGACCCTTTGCCAGGCGCTTAACTGTGAACTGTAGAGTAATCATGTGGATGTAGATGTAGAAGTCTTTTTCATTTTCCGAGTGCTCCACACACTCAGTGCTGTTTATTTATCTTGCGAAGTGTTAGACTTTGTCAGTGATTCTAGAACCTATAATTTCATAGGTACAGTTTGTCCTCTTACCGCAACCAGTTATACCTACTAAGCGTAGTCCAAGAATTACAACCAGGCCTTCAGCCGGTGCAGTCCTGAAATCTCCTGTCACGATCGGGGTTACACGTCTTTGAGCTCCAAAGCTGACTGTTGCCATGAGTATGGAACTGACATGCACAAACGTGCCATGCACCTGCGAAACGCGGCAAGCATTCTGCGTGCCGGTTTCACTAACAGTTAGAATACATGTATCATTCTGAGGCTGACAACAACGAAATTTGGTATGAAAATATTACTGATGAAAACACGGTGACTGGCAGCAGGGCAACCCGCGTAATTTGCATGTTTCTCCTTATTAATACGGTGACAGTTTTTAATTGACTATGAATGTCTGGGATGCGTGCGAAAGTGCAAGAACCTCGAAACAGCGATAGGAATCGCTTGGACCGAGGAAGGCGATGCCCAGTGAACGTGCCGGCGGTCTAGGTGGCGTGAGATACTGGGAAGTGAGATCGACCCGAACCCATGGAGGGCGGAAATCATTTTCCTCCCACAACGACTCCCTAAGGCACGGCCTCGAGCGGTGCAGGAGTTGGGGGCGTTTTTCCATGTTCCTCTGATTTCTTTTGAAGATTAGCATCTGATTTATTTTGAAGATTAGCATCTGCCGCTTGTAAAAAGCGCTCCGGAAACAAACTCTAGCCACGTAGCGGACTTCTCTGAAGTTCTCGAACCCGTTTGCGAGTCTGCTGACACAGGTGGGAGAACGTGCGGTTGGCCTAATGAAGTTGTAAGTAGGATGTTTAGGTTTTTATGTTGGTAACGCCATGTAGCGCTCTATATGAAAATCACTGACTGTGCTGTGTGCAGTCTGTGGCTGGTTTGCATTGTTGGAATTTGCTATTGTAGTCTTGGGCAGCTGGCTGTTAACAGCGAGTAGGGTTGCGCAGTTGGATGTGAGCCGCCAGCAGTGGTGGATGTGGGGAGAGAGATAGCGGAGTTTTGAGAGAGGATGATCTGGACGTGTGTCCATTAGAAAGAGTAAATTTGTATTATTGGATATCATGAACTTATACATATATATGATGACTTTTGAACATTATTAAGGTAAATTCACTGTCTGTTCTTTATCAAATGGTTCAAATGGCTCTGAGCACTATGGGACTCAACATCTTAGGTCATAAGTCCCCTAGAACTTAGAACTACTTAAACCTAACTAACCTAAGGACATCACACACACCCATGCCCGAGGCAGGATTCGAACCTGCGACCGTAGCAGTCCCGCGGTTCCGGACTGCAGCGCCAGAACCGCTAGACCACCGCGGCCGGCTGTTCTTTATCAAAATCATTCATTTGCTAACTATGCCTATCAGTAGTTAGTGACTTCAGTAGTTAGAAGCTTTTATTTAGCTGGCAGTGTTGGTGCTCGCTGTATTGCAGTAGTTTGAGTAACGAAGATTTTTGTGAAGTAAGTGATTCATGAAAGGTATAGGTTATTGTTAGTCAGGGCCATTCTTTTGTAGGGATTATTGAAAGTCAGATTGCGTTGCCTTAAAAATATTGTATGTCAGTTTATTGATGATCTGAATAAGTAAGGAGAGAAATGTCTGTGCGGGGTCAGGGATTTTCTCTGCCTCGTGATGGCTGGGTGTTGTGTTCTGTCCTTAGGTTAGTTAGGTTTAAGTAGTTCTAAGTTCTAGGGGACTTATGACCACAACAGTTGAGTCCCATAGTGCTCAGAGCCATTTTTAGAAATGTCTGTGCACGTTCAGTTTTGCTCAGCTGTTTGAAAATCAAATAACGTAAGAGGATTATCAGTACAGTTATTCATTAATTTTTCTAAGGGGCGTTTAAAAAGTGTTACGTAAGTTCGCAGCGTTGAAATGTGTACTTTTTAATGGCAGGGGAGAGTTACATGTTGTCGTTGGAGGCTCGAGAAGACGGGCTATTTTTGGCAGGATTCTCTTTTGGTGGGAATCTTCGTGGTTGGACCAAAGTGGATCATAATTTTGCAATTGGCGACTGGCACCGGTTTGGCAGCAAAATATACGGAGGTCGTTAGTGTGTGCCGCATGAGGAGCTCTGGCTAGAAGGTGAAGTTCTTGCGGGTAGGTTGGGAAAGTGTCCGGATCGACTTGGTGCAGCAGCGCGGAAAAGAGTATTGTATCTTGGAGTCCAGCTCAGGTACTAACGATTCCGTCTTCACGAAGGACCTGCACGTCTCCACCGCGCAGCTTGGTGCAATCAAATCTTTCTTACGGTGAGCATAATTGGCAGCACCGGCAGAGTCGTTCAACTGATCTCACACTTGTGGCACAAGACCGACCACCTGCGTCAGTTCCTTCGCACTGGTAGTGAATGCGTGGTTTTCTAGATGGTTTTATCAGCAACTTCCAGTCATTGTTCCCATAAGCATTGTGGGATTTAATAGTTGTCAGTGTTAACTGATAACTACACTCCTGGAAATTGAAATAAGAACACCGTGAATTCATTGTCCCAGGAAGGGGAAACTTTATTGACACATTCCTGGGGTCAGATACATCACATGATCACACTGACAGAACCACAGGCACATAGACACAGGCAACAGAGCATGCACAATGTCGGCACTAGTACAGTGTATATCCACCTTTCGCAGCAATGCAGGCTGCTATTCTCCCATGGAGACGATCGTAGAGATGCTGGATGTAGTCCTGTGGAACGGCTTGCCATGCCATTTCCACCTGGCGCCTCAGTTGGACCAGCGTTCGTGCTGGACGTGCAGACCGCGTGAGACGACGCTTCATCCAGTCCCAAACATGCTCAATGGGGGACAGATCCGGAGATCTTGCTGGCCAGGGTAGTTGACTTACACCTTCTAGAGCACGTTGGGTGGCACGAGATACATGCGGACGTGCATTGTCCTGTTGGAACAGCAAAATCCCTTGCCGGTCTAGGAATGGTAGAACGATGGGTTCGATGACGGTTTGGATATACCGTGCACTATTCAGTGTCCCCTCGACGATCACCAGTGGTGTACGGCCAGTGTAGGAGATCGCTCCCCACACCATGATGCCGGGTGTTGGCCCTGTGTGCCTCGGTCGTATGCAGTCCTGATTGTGGCGCTCACCTGCACGGCGCCAAACACGCATACGACCATCATTGGCACCAAGGCAGAAGCGACTCTCATCGCTGAAGACGACACGTCTCCATTCGTCCCTCGATTCACGCCTGTCGCGACACCACTGGATGCGGGCTGCACGATGTTGGGGCGTGAGCGGAAGACGGCCTAACGGTGTGCGGGACCGTAGCCCAGCTTCATGGAGACGGTTGCGAATGGTCCTCGCCGATACCCCAGGAGCAACAGTGTCCCTAATTTGCTGGGAAGTGGCGGTGCGGTCCCCTACGGCACTGCGTAGGATCCTACGGTCTTGGCGTGCATCCGTGCGTCGCTGCGGTCCGGTCCCAGGTCGACGGGCACGTGCACCTTCCGCCGACCACTGGCGACAACATCGATGTACTGTGGAGACCTCACGCCCCACGTGTTGAGCAATTCGGCGGTACGTCCACCCGGCCTCCCGCATGCCCACTATACGCCCTCGCTCAAAGTCCGTCAACTGCACATACGGTTCACGTCCACGCTGTCGCGGCATGCTACCAGTGTTAAAGACTGCGATGGAGCTCCGTATGCCACGGCAAACTGGCTGACACTGACGGCGGCGGTGCACAAATGCTGCGCAGCTAGCGCCATTCGACGGCCAACACCGCGGTTCCTGGTGTGTCCGCTGTGCCGTGCGTGTGATCATTGCTTGTACAGCCCTCTCGCAGTGTCCGGAGCAAGTATGGTGGGTCTGACACACCGGTGTCAATGTGTTCTTTTTTCCATTTCCAGGAGTGTATTCTTAGAAGGGCAAGAAGTAATAATCGATATGGGAGTGACACTACCTTGCATTTTATCTGTATAAAAATGTAGATAGAGCTAATTATAATACGTTTCGATTCTTCATTAATACTTTAACCTCATAAATGTGTTTATGAGTAAATGTGAGTACTGAGTTTAATCACTGTTTATGTTTGACCCCTTCACAATCGTACATTAAGTTTTACGCTTCTAATCTATATAGCACTCCGTATCTCTCTTCGCATTCGAATACCCACCCACAGCGAAGTAAAAGCGTTCCAAAGGTGTGCACTCTCGTACATTTCCCGGAAAAGGTGCTGACGCTGCCTCTAAATAGTGTCTGCAACATCTTTTCTGTCCTAGATAATATCTATGCTTCGACACTAAATGCAGCATATCCGTGTAGTTACGTTTTACAAAATCCGGTCTTGTAGGTGAAGGTGGGATGAAGTGGCTACTCTAAGGGAAATTGAATTTCCACCAAATCATGTTTACTGATAGAAGTTTCCTGCTCATATATTTGGGATCTACGTATAATAAGATTTCACACTGAATATTTACAAGTAAGTAAATTTGTCACGGCTTGAAGTCAAGCGCCGGCACGCCAGTCGGGAACGACGGGGAAGAGAAGGCTGTCAGAAGAAGTCAGCCAGTCGCACGCTGGCCGGACCTCCCTCCAGGACGACAACGCGGCAACAGCGGTCCGTGTGTGAAGAGAACATAAGCGCCACGACCGACTGGTGACGGTCCAAGTCACTAGCGTCAACGATAGTGACTTCGCTCGCACGCTCTGTGTAGGACAGACTTGGGATTGTTTATACTGAAGAAGATTGATTATTTTGTATGTCGCCCTGTTGCTTACGACACATCTGTGTAATTGCCAAAGTTATGTACTGTAATTTTCTTATTCGAATAAAACTCATTAAAAAGGTTCAAATGGCTCTAACCACAATGGGACTTAACATCTGAGGTCATCAGTCCCCTAGACTTAAAACTACTTAAACCTAACTAACGTAAGGACACCATACACATTCATGCCCGAGGCAGGATTCGAACAAGTGACCGTGGCAGCATCGCGGTTCTCGACTGAAGCACTTAGAACAGCTCTGCCACAGCGGTGGGCAATAAAACTCATTAATACGACTTGTTCGATTGTTTGTCTACTGAACCGAATACGCAGGATTCCGAAACACCACAGAAAGTATAGTGAATAGAACCCGCGCAGCAGGAAAGGTACAAGCTTGGAGAGGTGATTGTAATTCTCAACAAAAGCCGTCATAAGGACATACGCCCTATTTTTTTATACTTTATTGTTATTTTAAAGCCAGTACAACAGGCAGGCTGTCAGCAGCACACTACGCTGCTCTTCAGCCATAGAATATACAAGCAGCAAAAACAGGAGAAGACATATAAGTTACAGAACGGTGGGCAATAAAACAGGAGACACATAGAGACAAACACGGAGCCGTTCACACTCGTCGATAATCCACACTGCTAATTGATGAGACGACGCACAAACACTAAAGATGACGATGGCACTGGTGAACGAGGGAGTGCGACGGTGAACACTGAACACTAAACACGACGGCACACACGAAACACTAATGGCGGTGATCTCCGGCGCGCGAATGTCCACTTAGCGTGTGCGAGTCCGGGGACCTGCCAAGAGGGGAACAGGGGTGAGGTGGGGGAGAGGGGAGAAACAGGATGCCAATGGCGGAGGAGACGGGGGCAGGAGGAGGGGGACAGGGGAGGGGAGGCCCGGGGGAGGAGGGAGGAGAAAAGGAGGAGGGAGGGGAAAAGGGAGGGGAAAAGGGAGAGAAGGGAGGGAGGGTGCCCAGAGGAGTAAGCACAGGAGGAGGGCGGGAGGATCAAAGTTGGTAGGAGGGGTAGATGGAGGGGAGGAGGGCATCATCAGGGAGGGGGAGCTGGCGGAAGCCACCTTGGGAGAGGGTAAGGAGTGTGGTGAGATGGAGACCGGGTGGGACGTGCGAATACAGGCGCGGCAGCGGGCGGGAGTGGGAGAGGATCGGGGAGACGAGCGGGTGAGGAGGATCGAGTTTGCGGGAGGTGTACAGGATCCGTATCCTTTCAAGGAAAAGGAGGAGGTGGGGGAAGGGGATGAGATTGTACAGGAGCCGCGTGGGGGAGGGGAGACGGATGCGATAGGCGAGGCGAAGAGCATGACGTTCAAGGATTTGGAGGGATTTATAAAAGGTAAGGGGGCGGAGATCCAAGCCAGATGGGCATAACAAAGGATAGTGCGGATGAGGGACTTATAGGTGTGGAGGATGGTGGAGGGGTCCAGACCCCACGTACGGCCAGAGAGGAGCTTGAGGAGACTGAGGCGGGAGCGTGCCTTGGCTTGGATTGTCCGGAGATGGGGAGTCCAGGAGAGGCGACCGTCGAGGGTGACGCCAAGGTACTTAAGGGTGGGAGTGAGGGCGATAGGACGGCCATAGATGGTGAGATAGACATACGCCCTATTCCGAATGGTTACTTTTGTATCCCACCTGGGACGCGTCCCGTGGGTAGGAACGGGAAAAGGTATTACAAGTCGGTACTGCAAGAACGTGGTTTACTGGTGCAAAAACAAGGTGATAAACAATTACATAACATTGTACGTAGGTGCGATGCTGAATCGAAGTGTCCTGGCTGGCTGCACCTGATGAAATGGCCTGAAGCAGTCGCGGAGCTCGTAGACCTCGACAGCACCGGCTAGAGGGCGCTGTCATCTGTGTCTCTCGTAGTGCCAACTTGAGAAACTATTCCGTGGTATCGTTGCTATCGATACCACATCCCTCCTCCCTGAAACGACGGACCGTCGTTGAGTATGGCTTCCGACAGTGGTCGGAGGGACCCAGGAGCGGCGCAGCTGAGGGGATGGACAGCGGAACTGCTCTCGAGGGGGCGAGGAAAACGCCCCGTGGAAAACCTGCCCAGGCCGCGCACCGCTACCGGATATGTTCGGAGGAAAAAGCGGAGCAACGGCCTCCATGGGCGACAGCGGCGGCGGCGGTGGCGTGACGGCAGCCTCAGCGTAAATCGGTTCTGGCGGCGGCTGCGTCTGTCCGGAGCAGGTGACCGGACCGGCAGCGGCGACGACTGGATGCGCGCCTGCTGCGGAGGTGCTGTCGGTGGCGTCGTGGGCCGTTGCGGCGGAAGCCGCTAAGCGTCCAATTCTGCCGGAAAACAACCAGCGGCAGAAAACCGAGGACGGCACAAACGAATCTGGTTCCGGTGTCGCTCGACAGCGACGGAAGGACCAGAAATGCCAAGCTGGTGCCTCTGCTCCCAGCGCTGCCTGACAGAGAAAACGCTATAGAACACCAAATCGTGCGGCGCCAAGCCAGAACGATGCGAAGCAGCGGGAGCGGGCAGCGGCAGGTTCAATAGCTGCAGGAGCGACCGGTCGTGTAGCAATTCCTCTGGGAAACGGCTGCCGCGTGTCTGAGAGCGGTAGGAAGCAAGGGAAGTCCAGAGCGAGAGTGCGTGGCGCGCAACTTGCTCATCTGAGACTTAAACGTACTCACAAAGCGTTCAGCCTCGGCGTTCGACTGGGGGTGGAACGGGGCTGAGGTCAGATGGCGAATGCCTTTAGCAGAACAGAACGCTTCAAATTCTGAGGACACGAATTGGGGGCCATTGTCGGAGAAAATAACTTCAGGAAGGCCCTCAATACAAAATATGGATGTCAAAGCCCGAATAGTACAGGCAGATGTAGTAGAAGACATAGGCACAACAAAAGGAAAGTTGCTGCATGCATAAATGACAATCAACCAGCGGGTGTCCCAGAAAGGACCCGCAAAATCAATATGAATGCGCTGCCAAGGCGCAGTGGGAATCTGCCACGCAAAGAAGCGCCGGCGGGGAGCAGATTGTTGCTCCGCGCAAGATCAGCAGTTAGCAAGCAAATTCTCAGTTTGTTGATCAATGCCGACCCAAGTGCAGTGACGACGCGCTAATAGCTGCGTCCGCAGCAATCGGAGGATTTACCAATGCAACGAACGAGGTACAACCACACGACACTGATCATCAGACAACTACTTTCATCTTATTAAAAGTTTGTCCTCTACGAATGAGATAAGCTTACTAACAAGTAAGACTAATATTAGGATGCTGTCTGTGCCTCCATCTTCAAGAGTGTGTTAAATGATTCGGTATTTTATTACGTTCAACGAAATAGAATGCTAATGTCCATAGATCATTGACTGTAAATCTATAAAGTCTCTTATCCATTTCAAAAACATCATCAAGGATTTATAATGAAATTTTCACTCTACAGTGGAGTGTGCGCTGATATGAAACTTCCTGGCGGATTAAAACTGTGTGCCGGCGGAATTGAAGCAGTGAGGACGGGGCGTGAGTCGTGCACGGGTAGCTCGGTTGGTGCTGACACGGTAGCTCAGCGTGTTCGGTCAGAGGGTAATGTGCCCTCTGCAATAAAAAAAACTGACTTAACAGATCAACAACGAACTTGAATGGATGTCTTACTACGTCCGCCCCGAGCAGATGCAACGAACTAAAGCGAACAAAATGAAAAATTAAAAAAAAGTTGGTAGAGCACTTGCCCGCGAAAGGCAATGTTCCCGAGTTCGAGTCTCGGTCCGGCACACAGTTTTAATCTGCTAGGAAGTTTCATCATCAAGGATTTCTTTTTCATCTTCTTCACTGAACACATTCCAAAGTTCGTGTGAATTCTTAAGGGAACAAACGGCTGAGGTTATCGGTTTCACACTCCGTAAGTTTCCATTAGTTTTTGCCACCTATTGCGTCTCTAAATTTTTGTAGAACTGTTCTTTTAAGCGTTTTACGTGGAACATGAAATTTCTTTGCTGCTGTAGAAGAGGGCAACATATCACTCTTTACCCCCTGAATTGCGTTTTCCATCCCAACTTGGTCCCATGTTTTTCGTTCTGATTGTTGCGGTGTAAATCCTGGCATCTTGATGCCCTAGTGTCTTAAAGGACACCAAGCAGCTGCAGCAGTCCACTTTTTAGAATATTTTTGTATGAGGCCAAATATAACAGAACAAGGATGGTTTTAAATAATATTATTTAAATTGTTCAAAACCATCACAAAGGGATAAAATGAAGGCTGATAATTTGCTATGTCAAATGATTTAGGAGTCAATCTGCAGCATTATGTATGACATATGGAAGTAACAGACACCTCTTGTGATAAAACTTCCCACTTTTCTTGACGAGTACAGTGGCCACCTTTCTCGATAAAACGCCTTGTCGGCGGTGAAGACTCACAGATGGAAACATCAGACAGAAAGAAACAACAGGCAACTACATTTGTAAATCAAAAGATGTTGTTTAAAAATTGATATTCCAAAAAATATGATTCTGTTTTTAAATAAGATAACAAGCATAATATAGATGACTTAACCTACGTCAGATGTCTGAAAATCAGAAAACCTTTTTCTAAATAATAACGAAACAAGCTTCCTGAATCAAACTTACCGACAACAGTGATAGTGCATATTAGAACTACTCTGACAACTTCTCGGCAGGCAGCATCACTGTTCTGGGCAGAAAATATGCAGTGGTCTCTTTGCTCGCTCTAGCCACATTACCATACCTTCTCCTATTAATCTGCTACTGCACATATGTCGTTATTTAGATATAGTGGTTACATTTCATATGCAGTATTCTATGGCCTTAAATGAACTATACGGAAAGTCTATACAATGTGATTTTACGTCTGCAAATTCTTAAAAATTTCGTGCAGCCACGTACTCAATTTCGTACAGCACAGTAACTATGACGAATAACGAAATAAATTCTGACCTTTATCATTTAAGGATATCAAGCTATAGGTTGCGGAAGAATCAAATTTTTTCACCGAATAGTTTTCTTAAAATCGGATGTTAAGTAATTCATAGCTGCCGTCGCGTCCGCTCCCCTGCTTTGCCGAGAAGACACGTGGCTGTCGCTCTATGTCGCGCGTGCTGCAGCGACAAGATTCAAATACGTTTGAATTCAAACGTCGCCGGTTGCAGCGGGAGACAGGCAGCGACACAGATGTCGCTCACGTAGGACACTTCCGTAACTACACCTGCGGTTGTGTTTTGTCGCCTGCAGCTGTAGCGCGCTGAAGCTCGCCTGTGTCGCTCACGTAGGACTCGGCCTTAGGTGTGCTCGGTGCACTGTGTGGTTAGACACACTTGTACAGTGCCCAGCATTAAAGTCTGATGCTAGTTCTGCTACATTTTACGGCCTGTCCTGTTCTACCACTCTGCCCAGCTTACGACATCCGACATCTGTAATGAGTCCCCACAAAGTCTGGATGTTCGATAGGAAAGCTTCACGCTTCGTCGCATTTTGACTGATTAAACACGACTAGTTTCGAAGTTTCTCAGAGATACCGTTAATCACACAACGGATTACTTTCAAAATTGTGGAACCCGTCTACGTAGAGAATGTTAAGAACGTTTCATTCCCTATTACTTGTTGCATATTTAGCTGTTATTGGAATGATGAACTTACATGATTACGGAAGAAAAAGGTCCGAGGAGAAATACAGTGCAGCTACATGCGCTACTATCGAATAATACAACGGGAAATTTTGCTCATATCGCGCCCATCCTACGAATAGATAATCATGAACAGTATTTCCTACGTTATTCTTTCAGATACGGCGAAAGGATTTGGGATTTAAGTCAGATCGTTGGTACTCAACTGTTTGCTCCCGCCATTAGTACGTGAATCACCCAAGTGTTGCTCAGAAGCGGCCGCTAGCGACATCGCTTACGCAGACGAACAGAAGTCGAGTGGCGTTGGCCAGAACGTGAAATAGGCTGCGAACCATATACTCAGACTGATTAAAATTTCATAGCTCGACGTATTCGAAATGGGATGTGTGGCAAATCTGTAAAACATGGCGCGACGCCAAGCCGATTGTATTTGTAAATTCGCGACATATATAAACGATCTGGCAGGCAGCGTTTTTGGCTCCCTTAAGCTGTCCTCGTACGCAGCTTGAATGCCAGTGTGGATGCGAAATGTGTTGACTTTTTTGACGTGGAAAATTTCCTGTTGTACAGTTTTTCCGAAAGCGAATTGCGTAACCAAACACGTAGGATTTTCTGAACTTGTTGTGCAAGGTCGCTTCCTACGTCACATGCCGAACAGAGCATATGTCATAGTGGAATAAATCTTTCTGAAGTTAGGCACGTATATACGCTGATGTTTTTCTAGAACCTGAGTGCCATAAAATTATGTTCCTTTGAGTAAACGGCGCTCACTAAGAGCTCAGGAATGAAAAGAGCGACATAATTATACCTAGAGTCATACTTAAGACTCTGCCCAACACATCTTTGCAAAGCTTTATCGGATTTTCATAGTCGTTTCCATTTCGCGACCGATCGTAACTTACTTTCTGGACAGACCTCGTATTTTCAACGGTTAAGAAATTTTTTTAAAACTTCGTTTATTCTTCCGACTTTGGTGTTAAACAAACGTCTTCAAGCAGAAAACAGAACAATTTTTAAGCATATTTTCAGTACATCAAGCACTTTTGAATTCACTGACGTCTCATTCTTTGTGATTTTCTCCTCTCATCTTCCTTAGTGTCGTTTCATTGACCTTACATGTGCTGGGCGCTACAGTCCCGATCCGCGCGACCGCTACGGTCGCAGGTTCGAATCCTGCCTCGGCCATGGATGTGTGTGCTGTCCTTGGGTTAGTTAGGTTTAAGTAGTTTTAAGTTCTAGGGGACTGATTACCTCAGCAGTTAAGTCCCATAGTGCTCAGAACCATTTGAACCATTTACATGTGCTAACGGATGCAGGCATATACATTTCTAACCCTCAATTTTAATAGGAAATGTTCCTAATTACGACTTGCTGCGTTACGCCAGTTTATTTACGATTCCCAGGCTGATATTGTGTGTTTACAAGAGGTATTATTTGATGTGTCTTGTCTTCCTGGATACTCTATGTTTTTCATCGCCGCGCCTGAAAATTCTACCGGTATGGCTTTTCTAGATAATGGTCGCGGTATAGGCTGCAGTTTTTATGACCTCACCTTAATTTTTCCTTACGCTCCGTCTGGATCCGGTCCTTCATCCGATCGCGCCCTTTCTTATAACGAACCCGCGAAAGGTATTCTTGGGGGACGATTGTAACTGCGTCTTACGTCGTGTAGATCAGACCCTCAATTATGCATACTGTCGTAAACTTAATGATATTGTCACGTCTTTGCATCTCCAGGACGCTTGGGTTTGCAGATATCCTACTTTGGTGCGGTTTACGTTTTTTACAGCTACTTCAAGTAGCCGATTGGACAACTTTTATTTATCTTCCCCCATACGTAGTCAGCTTCTATCGGTTGATGTAATTTCTGCCAGTTTCACTGATCACTGTACTGTTTCAATGACGTTTAACCACGTCCCGCACCATCTTTCGTGCCCTTTACGGAAGCTAAACACTCTACATCTCACGGACCCCTCTCTGGAAGGTATCATCGCAGACATATGGCGGCGGACAACCCAGTCCCAGGCGCGTTATTCCTCACTTCTAGAATGGTGGGTTACCTTTGCTAAACCCCGGATTCGAAATGCCCGCATCTCGTGGTCGTGCGGTAGCGTTCTCGCTTCCCACGCCCGGGTTCCCGGGTTCGATTCCCGGCGGGGTCAGGGATTTTCTCTGCCTCGTGATGGCTGGGTGTTGTGTGCTGTCCTTAGGTTAGTTAGGTTTAAGTAGTTCTAAGTTCTAGGGGACTTATAACCACAGCAGTTGAGTCCCATAGTGCTCAGAGCCATTTGAACCATTTTGATTCGAAATACACTCAAGCATTTTAACGCTGAAAAAGCGGCTAAAACAATGCGAACTAGGGAATTTTATTATGCTGTCCTTCGCAATATTTACAATAATGCTCGTGATGCCCCCTTGAGAGTCGTCGACGTCCACCGTGTGAAGGCAAAACTGTTCCAACTAAAACGTAGGCAAATGGATGGTGTCCGATTGCATTCCCAGCCTCGTTCAGTCGTTCAGGATGAGTTGACCTCTCTCTATCATCTTCTTCGGCTTCACAAGCGATCTCAAATGACGTGTCTTTCTACCATTCGTTCTCTAGATGGGCGCGAGTGGTCCTCCCAATCTGATATCATGCGTGAACTTTACCAGTACTTTTCCGAACTTTATACTGAAGTGGATTCAGACGGTCCACCGTCTGTCGATTTTACTTCCCTCCTTGATGATGTTGTTCGCCAGCTCTCCAGGAACAGTTTTTCTCTGTATTTCATCGCGATGATATACTTGATATTGTGGCTCGTTCTCCCTCCCACAAATCGCCTAGCTTCGATGGCCTCCCGAAAGAATTTTACATTCGATTTTGGCCCGTGATAGGAGATACGATAACTTCTATGGTGAATGAAGTATTTCACGGAGGCCTTCTCCTACCCAGCTTTAAGGTTGCTAAAATTGTCCTGATCCCCAGAAAGCTGGGACGTTTGCGTGTGGATCAGGTCCACTCGATAACCCTTTTCAACTATGATTATAAAATAATCGCGCGAACGGTAAATAGCTGACTATCGGTATTGTTGGCTAACATCGTCACGAGCCATCAAAGTTGTCTTCCCGGTCGTACTCTCCTGAATCCTGTTGCTGAATGTCGTGATTTAATTTGGATTACTTCCTCAGTTCCCGTGCCAAGCCCTTTGCTTTTCATTGATTTTCAGCAAGCGTTCGACCACGTTAATCACTGATTCCTTACGCGAGTGTTGACGCCTGTTGGTTTTAACGATGCTGCACGACGGCTGTTTAGCTCCCTAATTACTGGTATTCGGGCGTCCATTGACGTAAATGGCCGTCTTACTTCCCCCATCGCGGTGTTTCAGGGCGTCCTTCAAGGGAATCCATTATCTACGTCGCTCTACGTGCTGTTTCTGGAACCCTTATTGTGATCTATAGCTGCCCGTTTGGGTGACTGGTCGCTGTTGGGAGAAAGGTTTACCGTTCGTGCATATGCTGATAACGTTATGGTTCTTCTCCGTACCCATGATGATATACCATTGCTGAAGGAAGTTTTGGGTGCCTTTTGTCGTCTTACGGTAACGCGGGTTAATGACCAGAAATGTCACTTACTCAGTTTGCGAGGATTTGACGCTGTTGAAATTCCATGGGCTTTGAAGATCACCCGATATCGATCGTTAGGTGTTATAATTCACAGTCGTCCGTAAAAGATGGCTACGATATACTGGAATTCTGTCACGGATAGGATTCAGGGAGCAATCATTGAACACGAACGCCGCTCCCTCTCACTTCTTCATAAGGTCCGGGCCATGGGAACGTATGTGTTAAGTAAGGCTTATTTTCTTGGATAAATCTTTCCACTTCCTGCAATGGTGTACCGCAAGTTGCAAAGTTTAGCTGGTAGGTTTATCTGGCTCAACTCTATATATCGCGTGCGTTATGGGGTCATAGCGCGGCCCCGTCTGCAGGGACGTTTGGGCCTCCCTGACATTCGGATTAAGGCTTCTGCCTTATTCATCCGTTTTAACATGTCTACGCTCCCCCCAGCCACTTTATGACTGTATCCGACCGGCGAGTTTAACACCTCCAGTAGATACTGGTAGGATTAGTTATAAACTACGGCACGTTAAGGAATTTTTTCTTGAAGTCAGTTATTTAGGAGTAAATGTCCCTTCCCAAGCGAATCTTTCCCTATAAATGCTGTTAAGCCGTTGGCAAATTCCTTATAGTATTCCCTCTGTGGAAGCCCTGTCGCCAGAAACGAATTGGAAGATTGTTTGGTCTAACAACAGCCTCCCGATTGTCCCGATGGAAGTGGCGTCCTCGTGGTACCAAGCTGTTCATGATGTTGTACCTACCAACGTGCGACTTTTTCGTATTGACCTCAATGTGACGGATCGTTGCAATCGTTGCCATGAAACTGATGCATTATATCATCGGTTGATCTCCCGCGGCCATGGCCATTGGACGTCGGAGGCGGCTATCTCGGGGGAGATTCTCGTGCGTCCCGATTCAACCTTCTTTCCCCGATCGAAGAACCATGCCATCATGTCGCTTGTTGGATATTATGTCCACTACGTGATGCTGAGTGGATATGACGCAGATCCGTGTGCCTTTTCCCAATATATGGCCACAGCCCATTGGACGTGGCTCAGGATGCCCCGTTATCGTGAGCTTTTTTCTAATATACTGTATCTTGTTTTTGATCGACAAGGAGTTGGATGAGTTGGCATCCCCCCCCCCTTTTTTTTATGGACACTCTTGTTTAGATTCAAATGTTCCACGACGTAGAAGTGACGGAGGAAAGAAGGTGTGGGCACGTTAGAATTAACGCCATATTCCTTTACGTACGTTTTTCTGATTTAACCCTTTTGTTTTTGTCGAAATTACTTCCTTTGTTTTATTTTAAAAAATTTCCTTTAATAAGCGCTTTCGAAAAAAAAAGTGTGTAGCGTTGCTGCCTCTGGATCACGGGATCCTGGGCTCGATTCCTGCTCGGGTTGGGGAATTTTTCTGTCCCGGGTTAATTTTAAAAACAGTGGTAATAGTCGTAAAAAAAAAGTGCCGTGGAAAAGCACGTAATTTCGTATATTACTGGATGCGAACATTTTTTTTATCTTCGTGTTTGCAACGCAAATGAAAAAAAAGTTGTGGCGGTGTTGGGCTGCACAGTGGGCGAGCCGTGTTCAAATCCCCCTCGTGTAATTTTTTTATTTTTTTATATTTTTTATTTTTTTTATAACATGATGAACTGTCCGTCCGGTGACTGCAATGTTTGTTCTCTTTCTGTAGTCTTGGCAGTTGTCATACTATACATTGGTTATAGAATATGAATCATGTGGTAAGAATACATCACCGTCACAAGTAAAAGTTACGAATAGTGAGAGCAGGCTAGATACCACACAGACGTCTCACAGAAATGAAAACTACAAGTAAACGGGTGTGAACTATGTTTAACAAAGGAATTCAGGAGACAAAGCTTCCAAAACGGAACACAACTTCAAAAACTTAAAAAGATATGTTTTGCAAAGCACACAGAAACTGCGTGATTGTGGAGCTGTTGGGTTCATTTGTTTCAGCTTATGTGACAAACATCGTTTCCTTGGGAGTGATCACATTCACATCCTAAATCGGGCAAGGAAGCATATCTCACTCACTCACCAGGCGTACAAATTAGGTGTGTCGATAAGAGATTCCTATCATATGACACACGTACTGTCACTAATGCCGTGTATGTCACATCAGACATATTTTGAGGCGGAGTACTAGGTTGGCTTATCGCCTTGTCATCAAAGCTTTGTGGTTTCCATTCGAAAGCCACTTCCTTTCGCCTGCTAATAGAGTAGTTGTGCAGAATCAACCTTCATTAAAGGTGCCTTCCTTTTACTTCGCTGTTACAAACCGACGTTACATCCAGAGATAGGCACAAATTTGAATACAGTGAACAGTGGGAAAAAAAGCAAGGGGGGAACTATGAACATAGCTCACCCACTTCGCAGTTAAACACCCTGACCAGTTGACAACGACTCCACTTCTTGTGCTTGGTGCGTTCGATGTTTCTATTTTGCTTCCTTTTTCATAGTTCTTCCCTGGTTTCATGCTTGATCTGTGCTCAATTTTTTACGGACTGTCCACTGGCCCCTCTTACCACTAAATCTGAGGGGGTGCGATTGGGAGTTACCATGTAAGTACTGTACGAGGAATAACTTCTGTAAATCATTTATGAGTCAAGCATTTATTTCCAGTTACGAATGTCATCTGTACGGTACATAAACGACAACTGCTTACAAATTACCACAGAGGTGTTGGGTAAGTAGAGACGAACAATTTGATGCAAAACACCTATGGTCTAAGAATCCTGGAAACAACCGCAAATTGGCCTACAACAGCCACCTTAGCTACAGCGCAAACACACGGCGCGAAATTTTGAATGTTCTCTTTCTAGGGTCGAGAACTCTTCCGTATTTCCCGAAATCTCCCGTATCATATCAATTTTCTTTAAGCCTCCCGACTCCCTGACAGACCTCTAAAAGTTTCGCGTACTAATCTACACTGTTGTCGATATCCAGTCTTTATTTTTTTTACTGGCTTTCGCGACGTGCCGATACAGCAATCACAACAGTGGAATGTCAGTTACGATGATACCAACCTAAGGACGACACAACACCAGTCCCATCCAGGCTTTTCTGTTCGTGCTTCTACAGAAAGAAGACGGTTTAGCTCAAGGGAATGCGAGGAGCGAAGAAAGAGTGACATAGACTACGCCCCTAGAGAGATCGTGAGAGGGGGAATGTTTACTTGGTTCTCTGTCAATACTGGCAATACACGGATGCGCTCGCCTCGTACAGATCTCCCGTTATGGTATAAGAAAAGACACGGAAGTAGCAAGGAGTTGCGATGACGAATTTTAGAGACGTCCATGTTGAAACACACTCGTTCTACTATTTCTTAAATGACTTACACTACATAGTTCGCAAGTAAACAAGCTATGCCGGTTTTTATATATTTATATTTCCTTAGTAACTGATTTGAAGAAAATGCGATGCAGTTTTGCGATTCAGATTTGTTGCATCTAAACCTCCCCTAACAATCCTTCAAAATCATAGTTATATGTGGTTCATCTCCCTTAAAACCGTGATCAAATGTTGGTCGCCCTACCTCTCGCCCTCTTAAACCACCGGTTATTTCGGTCAGTTTCTTGGACTTTTTTATTTCGTAAACATTACTAAATTCATTTTTAATGAGTGTAATTAAAGGAAAACGACTTTCGTAAACCTTATATAAAAACTAATTACGTTTACAGTTTTGTCTAAACTTATCCCTTAAAGAACAGCAATCCCGTAGGTAGAAGTACGTAACAACAAAACGATTTAGTTGTCAGTGGTGCGCAATTAAAATTCACAAAATTTTGAGGTAGTTTTAGAGGAGGAGGAGGATATTAGCGTTTAACGTCCCGTCGACAACGAGGTCATTAGAGACGGAGCGCAAGCTCGGGTGAGGGAAGGATGGGGAAGGAAATCGGCCGTGCCCTTTCAAAGGAACCATCCCGGCATTTGCCTGAAGCGATTTAGGGAAATCACGGAAAACCTAAATCAGGATGGCCGGAGACGGGATTGAACCGTCGTCCTCCCGAATGCGAGTCCAGTGTGCTAACCACTGCGCCACCTCGCTCGGTTAGGTAGTTTTAGAATTGTCAGGTACAAGAACAAGGTGTGTTTAATACTTAAGGACGATTTTAGCGAGTAAAATAAACAAGCTCCAAACGCTAAAAGCGACTAAGCCGGTGGCCGTGGCGTATGACGGCGAGAGACTATTCAAACTCTCACGCGGCGTGCACGCGCTGTAACGTAGGTGGCTTTGTAAGCCAATATGAAGCTGTTTCCCGGCTTGATATACCACATTTGTCCTGTATCGAATTGTTTGTCTCGGCGTCACCTACACCACTGTGATACATTGCACATACATCATTTACAGCCTGTATAAAAGAAATGCAAATTTACAGCGATAACCCTAGTCTGACACCGTGGTCTATATAGTCATTGGCTTGCTTTTCTACCCAGTTATCTCAGTGTGTGGTTAGCGATAAAGGATTTGAACAGCGTTTAGTAGATGGGCTGAGAATTCTTTCCCTTCGGAAGTATTCCATAGTCTATATCTAACCACACTTCAATACAATTTTTGAGGGCTATGTATGTAGGTTTTCTGAATTCCTTATGTTTTCCGATTAATTGTGTCGCACTAAATATACCATTTCTTTAGCGTCTGCGTATTATATACCCAAAAATACTGTAGCGACCCAACTACATCTTGATTGTCAATGTGGCTTCAGAACAGAATACGGCACTCCCAATGATATTTTCGTAATCAAGGACAGCGAAGAGGAAAATATTGAGCAACACCATGATCTCCACATATGCGTCGTCGAATTAGAGAAAGTGTTCGGCCAGATGTCGACATCTGTGCTGTTGTTGTTCTGGAGAAAGTGTGATGGTTCAAATGGCTCTGAACACTATGGGACTTAACACCTGAGGTCATAACCTAAGGACATCACACATATCCATGCCCGAGGCAGGATTCGAACCTGCGACCGAGAAAGTGTGATGCCCAGAGAAACTTGTTAATTGAACGTGTCATGTGCAGTCGTTCCCATACCTCTTCTCATACTCATCCACGATGACATTACTCTCTAGAACATATTTTCAGATTGCAGAGTGTGTTGATGACGGAGAATATTGCTAACGAACAGATTAAAGCAGGATGATGATCGCTGGCGATAATCGGTTTTAGCGATGGGAGCGTAGAGCCAATCGAAATATTGTCAGCTAAATGTCTTCAAATAGGATTTCGTGCTGAATTAAGGAAGTTATCTGCTCAAATGTATCCGAACGCCCCTGTCAAATCTGGATGTCACTAGATGCGGACCCACCAATATAAAATGAGGTGGACAAAATTTTTCTGTCAGTGCAGAAGCAATAACAGCAGAGTAGATCCGCTAAAAGGGCTCAGTGACTTCGGACGTGGGCTATCCATCAGATGACACCTGAGTAACAATCCATGAGAGACGTTTGAACCCTTCTAAAGCTGTCCAAGTCTGCTGTTAGTGATGTGATTGCTAAACAAAGGCAAGGCAGCAGACAGAGCTCGTGTACTGAAAGACAGCAGCCGTCGAACATTGCAGAAGCCGATTGTAAAATGTCGCATGAAATCATCGAAAGGTGTGACTCGTGAGTTTCAAAGTTCTATTAACACTTCAGCTAGCACAGTGAATGTGCGTAGGGATTTAAAAAGAAGGGGGTGCAATGGTCGAGCACATTCCTGTATTCAATACTAAGCAACGCTTGAGATGGTTTACAGAGAAACGGGCCCGGACCGTCAGTAACTGGAAACGAGTGATTAGGACTGATGAATCGCGCTGCACCCTGTGGCATTCTGATGGAAGGGTGTGGGTTTGATGAACGCCTGGAGAAACTTAACTCGTCATCAAGTATAGTGTCAACAGTGTAGCACAAAGGAGGTGGTGTTACGGTGAAGGGGTATTTTTCGTGGTTAGTATGTGGTCCCATTACTATGCATAAGAAAACGCTAAAGTGTGGAAGGATATGAACACATTTTCAAGCATTGTGTGCTGCATACGGTAGAGGAACAGTTTGGAAATTATGGTTGTCAGTATCACAATTCAACCTGTCACAGCCGCGCGGGATTAGCCGAGTGGTCTAAGGCACTGCAGTCATAGATAGTGCGGCTAGTCCCGGCGGAGGTTCGAGTCCTCCCTCGGGGATGGGTGTGTGTGTTTGTCGTTAGGATAATTTAGGTTAAGTAGTGTGTAAGCTTAGGGACTGATGACCTTAGCAGTTAAATCCCATAAGATTCACACATACTTACTTAAATTTATAAATAGAAATGTTTTGATCTGTAGAAATGAGTCTGTTTCGAGATTTAGACATACTCAATCGTGCTGACAACCAAGAACTGGAAACATTAATATGAAATAACTTTTGATATGAAAAAATGGCCCAAAATCTTCTATCACTTCACTTTTGGAATGTGGATACCCTATTAGAGTTGTGGTAAGTTCCTATGGGACCCAACTGCTGTGGTCATCGGTCCCTAGGCTTACACACTACTTAATCTAACTTAAAATAACTTTGCTAAGGACAACACACACACCCATGCCTGTGACGGACCCAGACCTCCGACGGGTGAAGCCGCAAGGCGCCCTAGACCACGCGGCTACCTTGCGCGGCACTCTATTAGAAATTGACTACTGATGCAAGTAGTGCCTTTAAGCTATGATGTAGTGAAACTAGGCCTTATTATAAATAAATTTATGACCCAATAATCAATTTTGCAACTATATCTGACTTCAAAAATAGCCAACACTCACAGTAAATTGCGCAACTAATAAATGGTAAGCTTAGCGTATGTAATTGGACATCGAACACTATGAAAATCAGTCGCATGGTTGTTAAGAAGGCTGGACGCTATTTTAGGTGCTAATTTGGCTATTGTCATTACGATTGCGTACTTTATGATGCTTAATGCCGATTTTCTCCTGTCAGAGTGCACCATAATTTGTGGTAATCAGCTGACTTGTCTTTATCATTACTTCTTCATGATTCATCTGCTTTGTTACTCGTAATTAACATCAGCAAAAGCTTTTATAAAATTATTTTCAACACATAGAGGAGTCGTACAACCTAAAACTAAATATCCATTCCAAACCTGTGGTACTAGATCAGCATTTTACTCCGAATTACGTTTCTTTTGACACGTTGCTTACCTCTGCACAGCTGATACAACAAACGTTATTAATTTCTTAATTTACAATATTTTGTGTATCTTTATGTCTCTGTAGCTCCTGTATTATTTGTGCTACGAGGTCCATCGTAGGCTCATCTGTGTTGTCTCTTAGAGGCATGTAATATGATATACGTTGACTCTTACAAAGAAGATTACAGCAACCAGCCACGTTTTACAATGCTATTTATTTATTTAAACAGCGCCGTTATCGGTTTCGAATAGATAGGTTCATCTTCAGACGGCTAGTTCACGTTTTACATTACATTTCGTTTTCTGTTTCCCCACCAGACGAAACTTCCTTGGAGTGGTTATTCCAATGAAGAATCCGCGCCACTACGTTCCAATGCAGGCTGCTTATCACCTTGCTCAATAGAAAACTGTATAATGCCCTTTTTGTGTATAAGTATGAACATAACGTAACGCACCACTCACACACGTAGAAGTTTCATCACATGCAGGTATGTATTTGGGGAAACAAAACACGAAATGTAATGTAAAACCTGAACTAGCCGTCTGAAGGTAAACCTATCGGTTCCAAAAGCGGTAACGGCGCTGTTTAAATAAATAAATAGCATTGTAAAAAGTGACTGGATGTTGTAATCCTCTGTGTAAGAGTCAACCTATATTTTGTACACATCCACGGGCTCAAAATGTCAGTTTTTGACAAAATAGCAATTAATATGATATTCTTCTATTTGACGTCCTGCCTCATACGACCTCGCTTTTTACGTCTGGACCCTACCGAGGTCCCTAGACTAACATTTCTCCATCTCTCAGACCCGCGAGTGCGTAAGCATGCATGATATCGCTCGGTGCTCAAAGGACCGCGAGGTACACTGTGCTGTTTTTTGCAGACATGGAGTGCTTTGCAAACAGCAGCAGTCTGAGACGTGTTCCCATGAATGCCGGACATTTGCCACGCCGGACATTTGCCACACTTGCCCCTTGGCCAGGTAGCTTGAGTAGCGATCCCTCAGGTTAGGGACGCCCTTCCCCGCACTACCTCTGTCCGCTTTCAAACCGCCATCTCCACATCTTACTCGATAAAACCAGTACGTAAGGGACCTTCTTCTTCGACATCTTGGCCAAATACAGAGCTTCTTTTCCGAAATCGAAATATTTATAACTTTTGGGAAACGAAAGCAATACCGACGATTATGTCAAAAAAATGGCTCTGAGCACTATGGGACTCAACATCTTAGGTCATAAGTCCCCTAGAACTTAGAACTACTTAAACCTAACTAACCTAAGGACATCACACACACCCATGCCCGAGGCAGGATTCGAACCTGCGACCGTAGCAGTCCCGCGGTTCCGGACTGCAACGCCAGAACCGCTAGACCACCGCGGCCGGCCGAAGATTATGTCAGTATGTAATTAGTTCTGCCAAGTATAAATATAGATTCCTCTGTCTGTACGGTAGCTTCCTTTCACTCTTACTGATTGCGATAGAAACAGTCCATCGGCATGGGAGCAACAAGAAAGGAACGATGCAACGAGAATGCGAATGAACGCTAAACATTTCCTTTTGATCACTGCATTTGTGTCTCCTTTAATTACTACAACTGCATACCCAAAAGACAATAGGGAAAGAATAAATGGGTATGCGAATGTTTGAAAAGAAGAACGACATACTCCATATTAATTTACTCTCTAAAAACATTAGTTAATAAACTGTAGCGGGACAATGTTCAAAACATAACTGAAAACACGTTGTTCACTAAATAGAGATAAGAACATCTATGATTGTCATGGCATCTAAAGTCGACTTACAATTTTAAAATGTTAGAAATAAGGAAATGAAGTAATACAGAATGCTACGCTTGTAACGTACGCTCGTGGTCGTGCGGTAGCGTTCTCGCTTCCCACGTCCGGGTTCCCGGATTCGATTCCCGGCGGGTTCAGGGATTTTCTCTGCCTCGTGATGACTGCGTGTTGTGTGCTGTACTTAGGTTAGTTAGGTTTAAGTAGTTCTAAGTTCTAGGGGACTGATGACCATAGATGTTAAGTCCCATAGTGCTCAGAGCCATTTGAACCATTTTGTAACGTACGTTGTTGTTCTACATTGTTTAGCTTTGGTATTTACAGGGTCACAGAGGAAGCATTTTAGGTTCTGGTGGGAAAAACCGTAATTGTAATTATCTGCACTACAACAGAAACAAGAAGGACAGCTTAAAGAAAAATAATGTAAGCTCACAATCAACTTTTAAGCAGATAGCTCCTGTGACTTAGTATGGGCAGAGGTTATATTCGACAACCGGAATAAATTAATAACTGGCTCCTTTTACCGACCCCCTGTCTCAGATGAAACAGTTGCTGAACAGTTCAAAGAAAACTTGAGTCTCATCACCCTACTCATACAATTATAGTTGGCAGTTACTTCAGTCTACCTTCAGCATGTTGACAAAAATACATTTTCATACCCTATTGTGAATAGAAAACAACTTCCGTAATTGTTCTAAATGCTTTTTTTAAAATTATTTTTAACAGTTAGTTGACGAGGCTATTCAAATTGTAAATGGTTACGAAAACACACTTGACCTCTTAGCCACAAATAATCCTGAGCATCACGACGGATACAGGGGTCAGTGAACACGCATTCGTAGCGAGGCTCACTTCCGTAACAAAGAAATTCACCAAAACTAAACGTGAGATATATCTATTTATAAAAGCAGCTAAAAATTCGGGTGACGTCTTTCTAAGAGATAGTCTCCAATCCTTCCAAACTATGTAAATGAAGACCATATGTGGCTTAACTTCAAAGAAATAGTATCAACAGCACTCGAGATATTCATACCAAATAAATTAATAAGAGATGGAACTGATCCCCCATGGTACACAAAACATGACAGAAAGCTGTTGCAGGAACACCGCAAAAGGCACGTATAATTTAGACGAACGCAAAATCTCCAATATTGGTGAAGTTTTACTGAGGCTCGAAATTTGGTGCCGATTTCAATGCGAGATGCATTTAATAGTTTCCACAACGAAACTCGCTCTAGAAATGTGGCGGAAAATCCAAAGAGATACTGGTCCCATGTTAAGTAAACCAGCGGAATGGCTCAGTAAGTACCTTTACTGCGCGACAGCGTCGGTAATGTTACTGATGACAGTGCCACTAAAGTGGAGTTAGTAAATGCATTTTCCGAAATTCCTTAACAACGAACACGAAGTAAATATTCCAGAATTCGAAATGAGAACAGCTGCAAATATAATTTAGAAGTAGATATCCCTGGTGTTGCAAAGCAACTGAAATTACACTGTCAGTGACAGAGGAAATGATCAAAAATCTTTTCAAAAAGTCTCTACTGTATAAGAAAAGTAGGTCTAATACATTTGTTTCTGATGTTCTTTAGTAACAATTAATTTTCAGTAGTAAGCTCCTTGCTTTTACTTACCTGTTTAAAGATAATGAACAATTTAGTAAGAAATTTTAATTTTTAAAGTATTATATCTAAATGTACTTAAGTAGATTTACAACCACTATAAATGTTTGCAGCTTCACTTAAATAAAAAAATATTTGAGGGGCCAAAATTGTCAACCTTAGGAACAGATCAGTTTTGGGATGTCAATTTTAGGTGCAATTCAAAGGTTCAGTTCCCATTTTCTTTTACAAAAGCGTATACTATCAGTTTAACAAACCATGATATTTTAGGTGATAGTTGCGATTCTGAAGCTTCAGAAAATTATTTTAGAACTCACAATTATTTAATAGTATGGCCATAATATTGGAAGGTAGAAAAAAGTTATCTTAACGTGACAACAATAGAGATACTTTTGTGAGGCTTGAAATACTTTTTAATTTTTACATTAAAGGCATATTCGCATCACACTTTGCACAGGCTTTGGACCTTGAAAATGATAAATGACCATCTACCATTCTGGCATGTGTAAAATCAGTCTAAACACGCTGAACTAATGTACACCCTATTTACCATTACAACTTAATATTAGCTTCTATAAAGCTGCTTCAATGTTTTATTTATTTTATCTCAGTAATCTGCGAGAACTCAGTGGTCTTCATAGTTTTTTAATACATTATTTTTAACGTATTTTAGTGGAGTTTCTGAATATGAACAACGGCTTTCAGGCAAGGCCTAATGTTGCCAGTCTCTTCATATTTCTTTACGATTCTCTCTATCCTGTCGCCAAGTTTCAAGTACTTCTTCTTCCTCTTCTTACCTTCAAAATGCATTTCCAATTTCATGTACATGCAGTTTGTGAGCTATGCTTCCTTTTTAAAGCTCTCCACAAAATAGTTGATTCTAGGGTGAGGGTTTCCAATAATACTATTTTATTTTGTTGTGCCACCCTTCAACAGTATTCGTCGTTCGGTGCCTTTTTCCGTAACAGTCCCACATTTCGATTGCGATATGCTCATTCTCTAGCCAGTTATCCACAAAGTAGTAAAAAAATTGAGAGAACCTTCCGTTATCAGGAGCTTCTGCATGAAACTCAATCCATCCATTGCTTACGTCCTCCGGTTTTACAACTGCCAGCGCTGCACACATGCTGACGTGAAGTCTTAAATCCTCGTTCTAGCGGTACTCCTCTGTTAGACCGAGAACTCGAATTCTTCTCCATAAACTCTTCTTCATATGGAAATAGAGTCCATTTATTTCAGTTGTGGGAAAAACTTGTCGAATGGCCAATATCGCAGCTGCTTCAAAGTCCACCTTTACTTGTTTAGGACACCACTCAGAGACTGCCTGTTTCATCAGACGAAACAGACGAACATATGAGTCTTTCTTCTTATTAGGGAGCAGTGCAAATACAGTAGGAAGAATGTTTGTTTCTTTAATATGGCCTCCTAAGTCTACGTGTATGGTGTAGACCTGTGCAAACTGCTTGCTGCATCTCTTAAATGTTCCATCCATAAAAAATGGGAACATGTTTTTAAACTTTCTTTTCCTTTGCTTCCACTAAAAATCATTATTCTCACCTATAATCTATCGTCTTCCAGAAGAAAACTACTGCCATCTCCCATTTTTTATAGATCTTCATGAAGATCAATTTCATAAGAGTTCTTAGGCTTTTGTTGGTTCCCCCGCTCTTGACTCCATCGACGACGCATGGTTCTCTTCATAGATTCTGAATTAGGCATCACTGTAACAAAGTCATTAACATTATTATGTAGATTTCCCATTTCATCCGCGTATATCTCCGATAACTGTGTGGTTTCTTCTCGAGACCTTCTCTTCGCCCTTTCCACTTGATTTCTCACTTTCAGAGCCGCATCGTCAGGTGGTCCACAGAGATGTTCTAATACGTTCAGCACTCCGTTCCTCGAAAGCAGCTTTCCCTTGCAATGATCCGCTTTTCGGCGTAAGCACATCCACGTAACAACACCTTCTTTAGATTCCCTCTGTTTAAGATACGCCTAACCTTTGTAATGCCCTTGTTCGTTGTAATAACTTCCATACTGATGGTCACGGTAGGAACTTAGAAAGCAAACTGGGCAGGGGGTGAGGAGGAGGAGGGGGGGGGGAGACAAGGGACCCAACCCTTCTAGCAGGTAAAATCTTGGCAAATGTCCGGCGTGGCAAATGTCACCAATTCAGGTGAGAGCGGAAAGCCGTACTGTTGTTACTCCCGTCGCCAGTAGTTACTACCTATCGACCTAGATGTTATTTTGCCCTTTTCCACTCTTGTGCGTCGAGCTCATTCTACAGAGTGGACATCTGTGCTCCTTGATCGTCACCTACTTTGGATGACGTCCAAGAACCGCCTAAAAACCGCGTAAAATGGTGCAAGGAGGAGGAGGAAGAGGAGATTAGTGTTTAACGTCCCGTCGACAACGAGGTCATTAGAGACGGAGCGCAAGCTCGGGTGAGGGATGGATGGGGAAGGAAATCGGCCGTGCCCTTTCAGAGGAACCATCCCGGCATTTGCCTGAAGCGATTTAGGGAAATCACGGAAAACCTAAATCAAGATGGCCGGAGACGGGATTGAACCGTCGTCCTCCCGAATGCAAAATGGTGCAAGCCCACCATCATCCCTCTCTTCGATGAACTCGGCAGTGGACTTTGACACACATTAATGACGTAATTCATTAGTTCAGCTGCTCGAATTTTGTTCCTTGTTGCTAAGTATACAGGCTTACAGGCTTATACATTTTTTTCTTTCAGTGTTAACCGAGTGGAATCGGAACTGCATCTCGCTTCATTGCGTCAGTTCATCTGTAATTCCTATGCGGATGTCGTATTCTTACAAAAAGTTCAATTTACTCGTGTTTCTCTAACTGGTTTTTACACTAAGTCTAATGTGCCTCTCGAATATTCCACGGGACTCCCTGTTTTTTGGGGAGGGCATTTCCATTGAAGGGGCTGAAGTTCTTCACGGCGGTAGAAGAATAAAGATACGCTTCTTCAAGTGGCCTTGATCCTCCTTTATGCACCGTCCTGTTCCGGACGCACTTTGGATCGTTCCCGATTTTATAAGCAAGAGGTGATTAAGTTTGTAAGTAGGCTGTTTAGGTTTTCTTATTGGTAATGCCACGTAGCGCTCTGTATGAAAATCACTGGCTGTGCTGTGTGCAGTCTGTGGCTAGTTTGCATTGTTGTCTGCCATTGTAGAGGGGCAGCTGGATGTTAACAGCGCGTAGCGTTGCGCAGTTGGAGGTGAGCCGCCAGCAGTGGTGGATGTGGGGAGAGAGATGGCGGAGTTTTGAAATTTGTAAGACTGGATGTCAATTATGAATATTAAGGTAAATACATTGTTTGTTCTCTATCAAAATCTTTCATTTTGCTAACTATGCCTATCAGTAGTTAGTGCCTTCCGTAGTTTGAATCTTTTATTTAGCTGGCAGTAGTGGCGCTCGCTGTATTGCAGTAGTTCGAGTAATGAAGATTTTTGTGAGGTAAGTGATTTGTGAAATGTATAGGTTAATGTTTGTCAGGGCCATTCTTTTGTAGGGATTTCTGAAAGTCAGATTGCGTTGCGCTAAAAATATTGTGTGTCAAGTTGTTACGGAAAAGCCCGCAGAGTATTTTGGTAGGTGCTGTTTTGTTTTAACAGTGCGTAGTGTCCTGTGGATCAGTCTCCCAATTTTAATTTCTGTAGGGAATTGCAAGATTTACTTCGTTCCTTGCAACTGCAAGACGTTTGGGTCCGTAAATATCCTACGCTTGTCAAATTTACTTATTTTACTGCCACTTCTAGCAGTAGGTTCGAAGGAATTTATTTCTCTGATGGGATGCGTGATAGGATTTTGACTGGTGATGTCATCCCTATTAGCTTCACGGATAACTGTGCAGTGACTGTTACTTTAAATCAAGCGCTACAGTAGGTAAAACTGTTTCGATCGCCTTAGATGCTGAATGTGGTGCACCTGGAGGATCCTTCACCACATGAGATGATCTGAGATGCGTTACCTTTGTGAGACGTAGACTGAAATGGCGAAGCCGAGGCTCCGACAAACGTTGATGCCACTCTGCGCCGATAGAGCGCAGACATTTCTGAGGACGCAAGAATTTTACTACTCTCTCCTACGCGATGATGGTGCTCATCGATTGACTTAGGAGGTCCTTTCTAATCATGGCCCCTTTTTCTGATAAACTGTCCCGCAGTTTATTCCATTTTTGTGTGCCGTGTTGGGCAGTGTTCAGCGCTGCCGACTGCAATGCAGGGAATCCGGCTTCCATTCCCGGTACTGCCTGGGATGTTTTCCTTGGTGGGAGGACACGTAAAGGTTGCACTCAGCCTCGTAAGGCCAACTGAGGAACTACTCGACCGATTAGGAGCAGTTACAAGGTCAAGAAACTATTCAACGACCGGGAGTGTAGCTTGCTGCCCACGTGCCTCTCCACACCACCTCCGGTGACGCCATTAGCAGAGGATGACATTGTGATGGTCTTGCCCGAACTCGGAAATTTACCTTTACCATGCTAAATTGTGGCTTTCAAGTAGCAAAGGAGAGAACCCACTACATACTCGAGATACAGTTGACACCTTACGGCGCGGATTTGTTTGGAATCACTGAGGGAAATTGTTAAAATGGTCACATATTTATGCCAGCGTCATCAGCTCCATGTTATTGGCTTTTCTGAATGACGTTTTGCTGCTTGTATTTTAAACATATTTTGAAGAGCCGTGTAGATACTTTGGACAGTGAAAAAACTCGCTGATTCCATTCTTCCAAATCCGCCATTCATATGCGTGAATGAAATTAGGGATAGGTAAGTGCATGAAAGCAAGTAATTAATAATAATAATAATAATAATAATAATAATAATAATAATAACCCCTGAAGACATGACAATGTAGCAAAAATAATACATCAACAACTTGCCATAAAACATAAACTAATAAAACAACACGTTCCCACATACAAGTACACACCACAAAATGTACTGGAGAATGATGAATACAAATTATACTGGAACAGAACGATTATAACAGATAAAACAACACCACATAACAAACCTGACATCATGCTCACCAATAAAAAGAAGAAATTAACACAACTAATTGAAATATCCATACCCAACACAACAAATATACAGAAGAAAACAGGAGAAAAAATTGAAAAATACATCCAACTAGCTGAGGAAGTCAAGGACATGTGGCATCAGGATAAAGTTGACATTATACCAACTATACTATCAACTACAGGAGTCATACCTCACAATATCCACCAGTACATCAATGCAATACAGCTACATCCAAACATATATATACAACTACAAAAATCTGTAATTATTGATACATGTTCAATTACCCGAAAGTTCCTAAATGCAATATAACATATACCATACAGTTACAAGGAAGTCACGCTTGATCAAGGTCCGCGTCACGTTCCATTTTTAACCAGACTTAACAGTCTGAAAAAAAAATTTCAATAGTAATAATATGTAAATCTTTCGTTCTGGCTTTTTGAAGTTGCTTTTTAGAAGAAATTGAAAAAGAAAAAGAAAGGCCGAGGCAATGGTCTCCATTGAGGCTTTAATTAGTACATACGGCAGCCTCTGAATCGAGGGACGACCTCCGTATGAGAATCCTAACGAGAAACAGCTATACAGCCGATACTCTCATTCGAGTAATGTTAGCTAAGGTCGAAAGTGGCTATGAGAAAGCTATGTCGAGCAGTAAATTTCAGTAGGTGCTAAGGAATCTGCCAGGAGTCGAAAAATTGCTAATCCAGCGTCAGATTTTACTTGAAAATTATGACAGATAGATCATCAATATGACGAGAGAGTATGAAGTGCAAGATAATCGAGGGGCTCCCACCCGAAAATCAGCTGGAAATTAGAAAGCTGCCAAATATTCTCTACAAGTTGGGAAGTCTTGACGACTCCAGGGGCAAGAAGAACCGATTTCCGTTGTCAATCTATTCTTGCTCCGGTCTGAATCTAACAAAGCCGGTATTGACATGTGGCGCAGCGGGGCGCCGGGCTGAATCGAACGAAGATTGGAATTTAACGTCCCGTAGACGACGACTTCATTCCAGATGGAATGCATCCTCGGATTGGATAGGCCTGGGAGAAGAAGTCGGCATTGTCCGTAACACAGGAATCTTTTTAAGAGAACTATGGGGAACTTAAATCTAGATGGTCGCACCGTGATTTGAATCCTAATTCATGCTCAATGCTTAAACCACTTTATCACCTTGCTCACTTCGCCGATCTAACGGAGGGCCGAAAAGCCTAACGTTCACATAAAAGAAGCAGTTTCTTCAGTTATTCAACAATTTCTTTCAGCAGGCTTCACACTCTTGAATGTAGCTATTGCCGTACATTCGTATTTAATCTTCCCATATTGCAGAGTTACGATGTGATTTACATATTCTTTACTGAACCAAAATACTGAGTAACCGTAAGCATCCGTTTTCGATAACTTCATTTGATAACTTTCTCTGAATTCTCCGCCAGTTTTTGGCAGAACATTATACTAATTATAAAAAGGTAAGAACTGTCTTGGTGATAATTATTTCATTGACAGATAATTCAATTAATCTTATTACGTATGCAAAAACCTCAAAGATCGTAAATGATTTGAACAGACTGACTGAAACTAGCATGAATTTATGAATTGTTAAAGAACTGCGGAAAAATTATAGAAGTCTGAATAATATAATTTTTCTTTGATACTCTCAGAGATAAGAATCACATGGAAGTGTAGCTTCTGTACCTATTACATCTGTATTTTCGATTCTGCTAGTATGCTAGTCAATATAATTTTGATCTGATGTTCTTCTGTATATATTTATTACTGGACCCCTGGCTGACAAAACAATAAACTGTCCATGTGCTGAACACCTGCACCATCCTACAGTGTAGCGGGATTGTGCGTACAATAAGGAACGCTCACGTTTATTACATCTACATCTACATGGATACTCTGCAAATTACATTTAAGTGCCTGGCAGAGGGTTCATCGAACCACCTTCACAACTCTCTATTATTCCGATCTCGTATATCGCCGGCCGGAGTGGCCGTGCGGTTCTAGGCGCTACAGTTTGGAGCCGAGCGCCGCTACGGTCGCAGGTTCGAATCCTGCCTCGGGCATGGATGTGTGTGATGTCCTTAGGTTAGTTAGGTTTAATTAGTTCTAAGTTCTAGGCGACTGATGACCTCAGAAGTTAAGTCGCATAGTGCTCAGAGCCATTTGAACCGATCTCGTATAGCGCGCGGAAAGAATGAACACCTATATCTTTCCGTACGAGCTCTGATTTCCCTTATATCATCGTGGTGATCGTTGCTCTCTATGTAGGTCGCTGTCAACAAAATATTTTCGCATTCGGAGGAGAAAGTTGGTGATTGCAATTTCGTGAGAAGATTCCGTCTCAACGAAAAACGCCTTTCTTTTAATGACGTCCAGCCCAAATCTTGTATCATTTCTGTGACACTCTCTTCCATATTTCGCGATAATACAAAACGTGTTGCCTTTCTTTGAACTTTTTCGACGTACTGCGACAGTCCTATCTGGTAAGGATCCCTCACCGCGAAGCAGTATTCTAAAGGAGGACCGACAAGCGTAGTGTAAGGAGTCTCCTTAGTAGATCTGTTACATTGTCCTGGCAATAAAATGCAGTCTTTGGGTAGCCTTCCCCACAACATTTCTATGTGTTCGTTCCAATTTAAGTTGTTCGTAATTGTAGTACCTAGGTATTTAGTTGAATTTACGGCTTTTAGATTAGAATGATTAATGGTATAACCGAAATTTAACGAGTTCCTTTTAGCACTCATGTGGATGACCTCACACTTTTCGTTACTTAGGGTCGGTCAACTGCCACTTTTCAGACCATTCAGATATCTTTTTCAGTTTGTTTTGATCTTCTCATGACTTTATTAGTCGTTATCTGAAAACAACCGAAGACGGCTGCTCAGATTGTCTTCTAAATAGTTTATATAGGTAAGGAACAGCAAAGGGCCTGTTACACTACCTTGGGGAGCGCCAGAAATCACTTCTGTTTTATTCGATGACTTTCCGTCACTTATTAGGAACTGTGAGCTCTCTGACAGGAAATCACAAATACAGTCACATAACTGGGATGATATTCCATAAGCACGCCATTTCACTACGAGCCGCTGCTATCGGCATTGATTGTTTCTTGCCGCTAACATACTTCACATACGACCAAAATCTCTTTGGACTTTCTGTCAGGTTTCGAGACAAAGCTTCGTTGTGGAAACTGTTATAAGCATCTCGCATTGAAGTCCGCGCTAAATTGTGAGATTCTGTAAAAGATCGCCAATCTTGGGGATTTTGCGTCTCTTTCGTTGTTTATGCAACAGTTTTCTAACCCGTTTTGTGTGCCAAGGAGGATCAGCTCCGTCGTTTGTTAATTTATTTGGTATAAATCTCTCAATTGCTGCCGATACTATTTCTTTAAATTTAAGCCCCATCTGGTCTACACTTATATTATTAATTTGGAATGAGTGGAGATTCTCTCTTAGGAAGGCATCAAGTGAATTTTATCTGCTTTTTTGAATACGTATATTTTTCGCTTATTTTTCGGGGATTTAGCCAATACAATATTCAATCTCGCTACGACAACCCTGTGTTCACTAATCCCTGAATCTGTTTTGATGCTCGTTATTAACTCAGGATTATTTGTTGCTAAGAGGTCAAGTTTGTTTTCACAACCGTTTACTATTCGCGCGGGCTCATGAACTAACCGCTCGAAATAATTTTCAGAGAATGCGTTTAGCACAATTTCGGATGACATTTTATGTGTACCTCCGGCATTGAACACGTACTTTCGCCAACATATCGAGGGTAAATTAAAGTCACCACCAACTATTATCGTATAAGTCGGGTACGTGTTTGAAATCAAACTCAAGTTTTCTTTGAACCTTTCAGCAACTGTATCATCTGAATTGGGAGGTCGTAAAAGGATCCAATTATTATTTTATTCCGGTTGCCAACAACGATCTCTGCCCATACTAACTCACAGAAAGTATGTACTTCAATTTCGCGACAATTTAAACTACTTCTGACAGCAACAAACACGCCACCGCCAACCGTGTTTAGCCTTTCCTTTCCGAATACCATTACGTTATTCGAAAAAATGTAAGCTTTCAGTGCCTATAACGATTTGAGCATCAGTGCTTTCTATTAGCGCTTGGAGCTCTGGTACTTTCCCAACACAGCTACGACAATTTACAACTGTTATACCAATGGTTCCTGTATCTACGTTCTTCCTGTGTTCAGCCTGCACCCTTTGTGGCTGAAGCCCTTCTTGTGTTTTCCCGAGAACCCCTAATCTAAAAAAAAACACCCAGTCCACGCCACACAGCCCGTGCTACTCGTGTAGCCGCCTCCTGCGTATAGTTGACACCTGCCCTATTCATCGGAAGCCGAAAGCCAACCATCCTTTGGCGCAAGTCGAGGAATCTGCAGCCTACACGGTCGCAGAACCGCCTGAGCCTCTGATTCAGATCCTCCACTCGGCTCTCTACCAGAGATCCGTAATCAGTCCTGTCGACTATGCTGCAAATGGTCAGTTCTGCTTTCATCTTGTTAGCAAGACTGGCAGCCTTTACCAGTCACAGCAGCCACTTGCTTGTACTACGTGACCGCGGTGGCCATTTGGTGTCCAAGTATTTCTACGCTAAAAGTGTGTTAAACTGCTTGGAGAACCAAAATCTGAATTAGATCCTTAATTAACAAGTAAAACCAATCTGAACTACCTAACAGATCATTCACAGGAAAAGTGAAATACCCAGTGGGTGCAACAAATAAAACATTTGGGCTGCCGGGGCTGGCCAGCCGACAGTACCACATGAAATTTACATAAAAGGCATATTGATTGCTTCGTCATGATGGTTTCTATGGCACAAAATGTAACTTCATTGTGTTTTCTTATACAACATTATGATTGAAGCCAACAAACAGCTGCTTGTAGGAATGTACACTACTAGCCATTAAAATTGCTACACCAAGAAGAAAAGCAGATGATAAAGGGGTAATCATTGGACAAATATATTATACTAGAAGTGACATGTGATTACATTTTCACGCAATTTGAGTGCACAGATCCTGAGAAATCAGTACCCAGAACAACCACCTCTGGCCGTAATAACGGCCTTGATACGCCTGGGCATTGAATCAAACAGAGCTTTGATGGCGTGTACAGGTACAGTTGCCCATGCAACTTCAACACGATACCACAGTTCATCAAGAGTAGTGACTGGCGTATTGTGACGAGCCAGTTGCTCGGCCACCATTGACCAGACGTTTTCAGTTGGTGAGAGATCTGGAGAATGTGCTGGCCAGGGTAGCAGTCAAACATCTTCTGTATCCAGAAAGGGCCGTACAGGACCTACAACATGCGGTCGCGCATTATCCAGCTGAAATGTAGGGTTTCGCAGTGATCGAATGAAGGGTAGAGTCACAGGTCGTAACACATCTGAAATGTAACGTCCACTGTTCAAAGTGCCGTCAGTGCGAACAAGATGTGACCGAGACGAGTGTAAGTAGGCTGTTTAGGTTTTTTTATTGGTAACGCCACGTAGCGTTCTGTACGAAAAATGACTGGCTAAGCTGTGTGCGGTCTGTGGCTAGTTTGCATTGTTGTCTGCTATTGTAGTGTTGGGCTGTTGGCTGTTAACAGCGCGTAGCGTTGCGCAGTTTGGAGGTGAGCCGCCAGCAGTGGTGGATGTGGGGAGAAAGATGGCGGAGTTTTGAAATTTGTAAGACTGGATGTCATGAACTGCTATATATATTATGACTATTAAGGTAGGTACATTGTTTGTTCTCTATTAAAATCTTTCATTTGCTAACTATCCCTATCAGTAGTTAGTACCTTCCGTAGTTTGAATCTTTTATTTAGCTGGCAGTAGTGGCGCTCGCTGTATTGCAGTAGTTCGAGTAATGAAGATTTTTGTGAGGTAAGTGATTTGTGAAAGGTATAGGTTAATGTTAGTCAGGGCCATTCCTTTGTAGGGATTTTTGAAAGTCAGATTGCGTTGCGCTAAAAATATTGTGTGTCGGTTTAACCACACTCATGTATAATTTTTCTAAGGGGACGTTTCACGTGTAACCATTGGCACCCTATACCATCACCCCGGGTGATAAGCCAGTATGGCGATGACGAATAACGCTTCCAATGTGCGTTCACCGCGATGTCGCCAAACACGGATGCGACCATCATGATGATGTAAACAGAACCTGGATTCATCCGAAAAAATGACGTTTTGCCATTCGTGCATCCAGGTTCGTCGTTGAGTACACCATCGCAGGCGCTCCTGTCTGTGATGCAGCGTCAAAGGTAACCACAGCCATAGTCTCAGAGATGATAGTCCATGCTGCGGCAAACGTCGTCGAACTGTTCGTGCAGATGGTTGTTGTCTTGCAAACGTCTCCATCTGTTGACTCAGGGATCGAGACGTGGCTGCACGATCCGTTACAGCCATGCGGATAAGATACCTGTCATCTCGACTGCAAGTGATACGAGGCCATTGGGATCCAGCACGGCGTTCCATATTACCCTCCTGAAGCCACCGATTCCATATTCTGCTAACAGTCATTGGATCTCTACCAACGCGAGCAGCGATGTCCCGATACGATAAACCGCAATCGCGATAGGATACAATCCGACGTTTATCAAAGTCGGAAACGTGATGGTACGCATTTCTCCTCGTTACACGAGGCATCACAACATCGTTTCACCAGGCAACGTCAGTTATCTGCTGTTTGTGTATGAGAAATCGGCTGGAAAATTTTCCTCATTTCAGTACGTTTTAGGTTTCGCCACCCGCGCCAACCTTGTGTGAATGCTCTGAAAAGCTAATCATTTGCATATCACAGCATCTTCTTCCTGTCGGTTAAATTTCGCGTCTGTAGCACGTCATCTTCGTGGTGTAGCAATTTTAATGGCCAGTAGTGTACATAAAAGTTTGAGCAGAACTGGATGTAATTGTTTACAAGAAAAAACAATTTTACAGAAGTAGATGTTTGTTCATATTATGTAACCACACTTTTCCACTCCTTTTCTATTTTCGTCACGGCTCAGTATCCCGTCTACAGCGATCTCGGAAGAAATGGATTGGATCAAAATAACAAAGATTCTCGGCAATGGAGTTGCTGCACAGTTGTTATCTCTTTAGATTTAACTCTTAGACTGGGGTACATACAGGATGTGTTCGTGATGTGATGTGCACTGGTAGATACAGAGGTTAGCATCTGTCTCTGTCCCACAGCGCATGCTTCAGCTGCCACTGCTGTGGTATTCGCCACAGGGGGATCCTGTCTCTGTTTCCACCTCTGTCAAACAGTTTATATTCACGGGGAAGCGTCATGCGTTAATGTAATATTTGTTGTCTTTATGTCGGCGACACTGTACGCAGCAGTAGCAAAACAGCTGTCGCCTTTGTACACTAACAAGAAAATCACGGACGGAATGACGCTATTGGCTGACACGTCCCGTGGTACATTACGCCTTGCTACGGCGCATCGCCTGTGTACAGTGTTAGACCTTTTGTGTTGAGCACCAAATCGACCGTTGTTCTGAAACTCTTGAATGAAAAAGTCTACTTGAACCTACAACAGCTCGAAGTCAGGCTACAGAAAAAGTAAGCTGTTTTCCTCTGTGCACAGGTATTAAAGGATAATTCTGTTCTCAGTAAGGAAAAACGTAAATAATTGGTTCGTTTATCAAACGTTTTGTTTGGCATTGACAATTCTGGTATCGGTAGCAGGTGAGAGCAGCATCAGCGGATGGGTAAATGTTTGAAAGAATAATAAAATTAGTTTTCTTCCTAGCAGCTGATGTACCAGTTTTGAGCCTTCATCGTATACTGAATTACATCGATAAATTTCGTAATAAAATTATGCAAATAATTTCGAGCTGAAACAGTCATCGTTGTCGAATCTAAATCGTGTGTTGGGCCAGAACTCGTAGCCCAGACAATTGCCTATTTTGACGAAAGGTTTGCCATTTAAACCTCCCGTACATGCCTCACAGAACGTCTAAAATTTCATTTGGCAAATATTCATTACCACAGAATAATTCGAGAACGATATTCGGAACTCTCAAATGTTTGTGTATTACCGTAGACAGACAATGCTCTGGTGTGGAGTCCATGCTTCAGAAACTTTTCGTCTGTTCAGACATTTTACATAGAGGTTAATTTCTGGTCGAAGGAATACAGACAAAAATGCTGTCTGTCGTGGTTGGAGACGTCCTCGAATTTTATGAGGAAATAGCTTGTAGACTAAACAAACTCTAGCAACTGTCTGTAGTGGTTAGCGTAGTGGACTCTCATTCTGGACGACGACGGTTCAGATCCGCCTCTGGCCATCCAGATTTAGGTTTCCCGTTATTTGCCTTACTCACTGCAGGCAAATGTTGTGAGGGTTTCTTTGAAAAGACACGGCAGATTTCCTTTCCTATACTTGAAACTATCCGAGCTTGTGCTCCATCTCTAATAACTTCGCTGTCCATGGGACGTTAAACCCTAACCTTGCTTTCTTCTTTTTTTACTCATATAAAGTACATACTGATCATTTTTGTCATGTACTAGATTCAGTTAGCGTTAAATGCCCGATGTCTACAGCACAGATCACATCATCCAGCCAACCGCCAAGCGCAGCAACGGCGTTCGCTGCCTGTTGTAACGGATAAGATAATGAAACAATAATACTTACAAGCTATACAAACTTTTCTGCAGTACAAGATGTACGCTCTAACGTGAAGCAAATTAAATGTCTGTCTCCAAATCAGTCTCGGTGGATAGTGCGTATTTAAAAGATCTTGAAATAGTGCCTCAAAGTTTTCTGTGTATTTGGATGCACGCCAGAGTCATGCGGGTCAAGTTACGAAAGGAAATAGGCAGTTTTCGCTTTCTCTGTGGCAACCGAAATGTAGTGTTTTCCATGGCACTAAACTATATGTGAAGAATAAAACTACTACTGTTCGTGAAAAGTGGACAGGTGAATGGGTTTAAGGACACCTCTGCAGACTGTTCCTCCACTGCTAATACGGATTCACATCCTCCCAGAAATTTGTGTCTCATGAGGAGCCGCTCGGCCATTATGCCTCATTCGTTTAACGCCTTGCACAAGTCACTGTGCTAGCTGGACCCCTGCCAGCACTAGTAATTCCTTCCTCTGATTCCACGCGACTTTTTATAACCATCCTCCGCTATGCTCGACGGTACATGAGGTCTGCCAGGTCTCGGTATAGCTATAGTTGTTCCTTCGCGTTTCCGCTTCACACTCGCTTCACCATCAGTCCGCTTGAGCAGTTTCAGAAGAGTTAAAATGCCCCGATGGCTTTGCTACTCAGATGAGGTCCGTCCTATGACTACTCCAGTGAAGTCAGTGAGCTCTCCTGACCCATCCATACTGGTGTTACTGATTCTCTACAAACAAAACAACTCTCCGCCTCCTTTTGTACTGGCGGGTTCGCTTCTCGTGACAGCATTACATAGGGATGTCTGCATACTTCTGATCAGATGGTGTATATACTTATAATGACAAGAAGACACGACGTTTGCACATACAGTGGCTGTACAAAATTATGAAAACAGCAAAAACGCAACACATTACAATGCCTAATATGGTGTAGGAAACCCGTTGTCATTCAAAACATCTTCCAGTCGTCCCTGAATGGATAAATACAGGTCCTGAATGGCTTTCAGATGATTCTTATGCAATTTTTCCTGCATAATATCGGCAAGTTCAGGTAATGACGATGGAAGTGAATATCGATCATGCGCTCTTCTCTCCAAAGAATTCGTTTTTTTAATATTATTGCCTTTCGGTATATGTTCATTCAACCAGTTCAATATTGGCATGTCAGTTATGGCGATACGAACTTAAGGGCAACAGAATAGCCAACCAGTGAGCGGAGAAAATCTCCGACCCGACCGGGAATCTCTCCAAAGTAAATCACAAAGACTCAAAAATATTGAGATCTGGTTACTGTGGTGGCCTGGGAAGATGAGCAGCTCACAAAACCAAACCTCGACGATGCAAGCTGTGTGAGGAGGGGGCCTTTTGTCATCGAACACAACACACAGCATCACCATTGGGGAACAAGCAATGTACCATCGGATGTACCTGATAACCGAAAATGGTCACACAATCCTTGACGGTAATGCGACCTTTCAGAGAAACAATTGGGGGTGGGGGGTGGGGGGGGGGGAACCACTGGACGGCTGCCCAAATCACCCGCGAATCCCCGCCATGTTTCACTCTTGGGACAAAACTTCGCAATAAGTGGGGAAGAGTGTGGAACATGACTCATTCGAGCAAATGTCTTTCTTCCGTTGCTTCGTAATCCAGGTTTTATAGCTTAGGCACCACGTTTTCCTATTGCGAGCGTTTGCATAATGGATGAGTGGTTTCGGAATTCCACTGCGCCCTGCAGTTCCCTGCTTATGGAGTTCCCTTTGTGGGATCCTGCCCATAGGTGCCTAGAAATCTGTTTTCTAGGATAGCTAGACAAAGTACAAGCAAATCATATTAATGGAGTTTATTACAATAACTGAATTGACAATACTTAACTTGCGTATGTACAAGGTGGGCGACATGCATATAATCAGTATCCTTCAATAGATGCAGTTTCCATTCAAGCTGATCACACAAGTTGATAAGTCACTGCTATCGTTAATATCATTGCTTATCTTCTAGTCCGGCTCTCCTAGCGTCCCTCTTCTAGTCCGGCTCTTCTAGCGCCCCTCTTCTAGTCCAGCTCTTCTAGCACCCCTCTTCTAGTCCGGCTCTTCTAGTGCCCCTCTTCTAGTCCGGCTCTTCTAGTGCCCCTCTTCTAGTCCAGCTCTTCTAGCGCCCCTCTTCTAGTCTGGCTCCTCTAGCGCCCCTCTTCAAGTCCGGCTCTTCTAGCGCCCCTCTTCTAGTCTCGCTCTTCCGCGCCCCTCTTCTAGTCCAGCTCTTCTAGCGCCCCTCCTCTAGTCCGGCTCTTCTAGCGCCCCTCTTCTAGTCTCGCTCTTCTAGCGCCCCTCTTCTAGTCGGGCTCTTCTAGTGCCCCTCTTCTAGTCTGGCTCTTCTAGCGCCCCTCTTCTAGTCCGGCTCTTCTAGCGCCCCTCTTCTAGTCTGGCTCTTCTAGCGCCCCTCTTCTAGTCTGGCTCTTCTGGCGCCCCTCTTCTAGTCCGGCTCTTCTAGCGCCCCTCTTCTAGTCCGGCTCTTCTAGCGCCCCTCTTCTAGTCCAGCTCTTCTAGCGCCCCTCTTCTAGTCCGACTCTTCCAGCGCCCCTCTTCTGGTCCAGCTCTTCTAGCGCCCCTCTTCTAGTCCGACTCTTCTAGCGCCCCTCTTCTAGTCCGGCTCTTCTAGCGCCCCTCTTCTAGTCCAGCTCTTCTAGCGCCCCTCTTCTAGTCCGGCTTTTCTAGCGCCCCTCTTCTAGTCCGGCTCCTCTAGCGCCCCTTTTCTAGTCCGGCTCTTCTAGCGCCCCTCTTCTAGTCTGGCTCTTCTAGCGCCCCTCCTCTAGTCCGGCTCTTCTAGCGCCCCTCTTCTAGTCTGGCTCTTCTAGCGCCCCTCTTCTAGTCTGGCTCTTCTAGCGCTTCTCTTCTAGTCCGGCTCTTCTAGCGCCCCTCTTCCAGTCCGGCTCTTCTAGCGCCCCTCTTCTAGTCTGGCTCTTCTAGCGCCCCTCCTCTAGTCCGGCTCTTCTAGAGCCCCTCTTCTAGTCCGGCTCTTCTAGCGCCCCTCTTCTAGTCCGGCTCTTCTAGCGGCCCTCTTCTAGTGCGTCTAGTGTGGTTCTAGTGCGGCCGAGGCTAAGCGGCACGTCGCTTTTATTTGCTTCGTGTAGAGGCCGCTGCTGTCGTGGTGACGTCCTAGTCAGCGTGCTATTGGCTGACGTTGTCTCACAGCCCTCTCTCCTGTATCGTTTTTGATCTTCGTGCCTTCACTTAGCATTACACCGGAACACCCTTCGTGTTTCTTCGGTGCTGACAGCAGTCACGAGTGCAGCATTCAGTTCTGCATTGACTTCTGTCTTTGTCGTCCTCTCGTTTTTCGTCACAATCCTTTTCAATGACCGTCTGTCACCATCATTGAGTATACACTTCCGTCCGCGTTGTGACTTACTAGATGATGTTTTTCCATTTTCCCTGCATACCATATAAATCTTGGATACGGTGAACCTTTGAACGCCGAACACTTCGGCTCCTTGGGTGCAGAAGTTCGCACCATACGAATATCAACGATTTTCCAACGTTAGAATTCAATTAGCTCCGACATAATGCGCTCACAACTACACAGATCACTTTTTCTTCAATTTATTGACTTTCAGCACCTGCCCATACAGCCATTTCAACAGTGGAAACGTTATATTACTGATTACAGTTCGTTTTGACAATTCAAAGTAGACATTAATGTAAGTCGTACTCTGGTAAGACGTTACATTGGCTTAAAAAAGGACTGATTCGACAAAGAACAAGTTTTTCAACCACAGTATACCGAAATTAGTAAACAAGATGAAAATATAACACCAGGTACACAAAGGTATTACGCTATAAAAATCCTACTAGTAATACAATAAGAAATGATAAATCGCCGTTGGTACGTATTTGGAAAATTCCAAATTAAATTCGTATTAATGACAAGACATCTAAATTTAAACTAAAATGTTCTTTCGTATGTACTTTTAGAATTCTTTCAAAGGCTGCGGATAGAGAATTGAATGCTTGTGCAGTTTCGTAAGTACCATCTAAAAAGAACAGGAGAACAGATTTAGGTATTACAGCACGTATGTAAATACACCGGTATTCAGGTAGACCCATGAAGGAAGTACATAGTGACATACATTTAGAGGCTGAGTGTTTCATATTCTCCTAAGTAGTACATAGAAAGACAATCAGTTAATTGAGCTTTGGACGTCCTTGTCATTCTAATTACCAAGAACATTATATTAGCAGCTCAGGGAATTAAACCTTGATGATGGCACTGTGGACGACGTCGTATAGTAATTAATACGTCGTATAGTAATTTATACATTGCTATATAGTTGAATGCTACCAAAGTTTGGAGGCTGCTTGCGAGCTGTTGACGAAGCGCCCGAAGATTAACTGCAAGTACGTTTAGGGTGATACGTGTTCCGATGACATTGTAGAAACATATGGATTGGATCTTATTCCTTTCCCCAAACACATAGAGGGATTGTGCTGACAGAGGTGTTTGTTGAACTTACAATGATTAAATTTCAGCCGTGCGATAATTGCGGTGAAGCTCCTTCATGTATGTGCCTTATTATACCACGGTACTTGCGGAATCGTGGGTTGAATTAACGCGAAGTGACTGCCGTTGATTCCAGTCCGAGGAAAAACTCTTTACTGAGCGAGGGTACGATATCTGCGAGAGGACTATCCTACCTAATAGCTCTATGTAGAGATGCCTGCTTCGCTAGAACATCCATATACTTCTTGATTGCCAGGTATTCTAGAGTGGGCTTTCATTCGTATCATCACAATGTTACGACAGTTCCTTTGCATCCGAAACACATCGTCAACACATGCTGCAAGTATGGGGTTGGTACAACTGTTATGATGGTTTCTAATCAGTTGTAGGGCTGTCATACAATGAGAGGTGACGACTACTGTGTCCGCTGTGGCCGTCTGTACGAGTAGTAGGGCTTACAGAATGGTAATCAGTTCGGCTGTCATTAATATTGGAGAGTATAGCCGGCTAGTATAGGCCTTGTCGTTTGCCTCGGGGTACCCAAGAAGCATTACCAGCGCCTTCACTAGACTTGGACCCATCTTTATACACCATGCACGCATCGTGATAGTGACAGGCATTCCAGTGCCGTTGTGTTAGTTAGGAGCCGGCCGGAGTGGCCGTGCGGTTCTAGGCACTACGATCTGGAACCGAGCGACAGCTACGGTCGCAGGTTCGAATCCTGCCTCGGGCATGGATGTGTGTGATGTCCTTACGTTAGTTAGGTTTAATTAGTTCTAAGTTCTAGGCGACTGATGACCTCAGAAGTTAAGTTCATAGTGCTCAGAGCCATTTTTTGTTAGTTGGGTTCTGGTTTTAAAACGTTTAATGGTCCTGACATCAATCTGCAGAGTCGACGTTTCATATGACCTGCTAAAACGCGGTATAAGAGAACTTTTCCACACCTTGCCCCTTAATGCCTGCATCTCCACATACCCAGCCACGACGGGTGGGAGTTGCTTATTTATCCAGTATTGGCCGCTCACACAGCAGGATGATAGTTCTCGAATTTTGTGACAAGGGGCCCATATTCTTCAAGAAGGAGTCGCAGGAGGAATTTCTTGAAAAAGAATATTAATCGCATCTGTAATGGTGGTCCAGTAGCTTCAACCAGTAATGCATTGGTTGGGGTTGACATGAACGCCCCAGTAATTATTCGCTGCGTGGTGTCTGACGCTGATCCGTAACACAGATATCCGTAATCAAAGTGTGTCCTTAGTAAGGACCGGTATAAAGTCATAGCTGTCCGCCAATCAGAGCCCCACCATACTCCAGTATCAGCACTGATGACCTTGAGGCTTTTGCACATCTGGTAATGATACGTCGGATATGAGGAGTCCATCGTAGTCTAATATCGATAATCATACCAAAATATTGAGTTGGTTTCGCAACTGGAAAAATATCTTGTTCCAGTTTCATTGTTTTGGAAAGTGGAATCCTGTGGCGAGTAAAGCTCGTAAGAATAGACTTGCTATCAGAGACTTCGAAGCCATTTTCTGTACATCACTCGTGCGGATGCACGAGAGCTGTGTATATTTTCATATGACAGGACTGAAGTTGTATGCATATTTCGTTTGTGTACTGTAATATTTGGATGTCACTGTTAAAGAGTTCATTGGAATCAAGAGTTTCATTAGTTCAAATGGCTCTGAGCACTATGGGACTTAACTTCTAAGGTCATCAGTCCCCTAGAACTTAGAACTACTTAAACCTAACTAACCAAAGGACATCACACACATCCATGCCCGAGGCAGGATTCGAACCTGCAACCGTAGCGGCCGCGCGGTTCCAGACTGTAGCGCCTTTAACCGCTTGGCCACCACGGCCGGCTAGTTTCATTAGTTTTTACACTAATACTGACGAGACGACCTTGTCGTACGCTATCCTCAAGTCTGTGAACGCAACGACCATATAATTATGGCTAGAGAAATTTAGCTGGAAGCCAGTAACTAACCGTAGAAGGCTTTCAGACGTCCTTTTTCCTTTTCGAAACCTAAGCGTTTTTCCTGTAATATATTCTTGTTTTCACACCATCATTCTAAGCGCCGCTTAACAATCCTTTCCATTATCTTCGCCCGAAACGGTGGAAAGGTTACTACTACTACTACTACTACTACTCAGGGTTACTACATCTTTTCTCCGATTTGTAGATGAGGACGACACGACATATTTTCAGCGAGTCGATTTTGATCTTTTGCGTCCATGTACTATTTTGAGCAGCAGCAGTTTCGCTTTGTGTGCGATGTGTCTTAGCACTGGTTAATCAATACAATCCGGGCGAGGTGCAGTTCTGTTCCCTTGGGAGAGCGCAGTCTGGAGTTCAAGGGTTGCGTAATGACACTGTTGTCCTCTCCATATTCCTCCTCGTCTTCCTTGTCCATTACGTCAGATCCGGCTATAATAAAGGAGAACGAGTGTAAAAGATTGTCGGATGATGGAGGTGTGCGCATGTCCATTGTCAAACCGTTTTTTGTGTTCATCACATTCCAAATGCTGGTTATTTTTGTGTCTTTGCAGACTGCAGTGCAGTTATATTGCCACTTCTTTGTACATGATCATTTCCTTGGCAGCAGCTTGTTCTTTCTTAAGAACAACACAGTTCGAATCATTAGAGAGATTTTTGTATTTCCTCGGTACCTCCCTTCGTTCCTTCAGGACTGCGTCACATTCTGTATCCCACCAACACGGTGATGGCCAACGAGTAGTCTGATTATGTTCTTTTTCGGGTACTGAGACTTCCGTTACTTTAATGATAAGCGATAACGAGACCCCATAGACTCTTTTGGGATCGTCAGTTTCGAAGATCGATTCCAGTTTTTCTTTCCCTAGTGCTTCGTATGGGCTTTGTTTGTGTTCTGTTTCCGTCTGATTGCGCTTTTGACAGTCTCCCTAGGTTGTGCCTTTATTATGATTTGAGTTTGCAATTGATCCGAACCTGAAGCATTCGGTATCACTTCCCATTTTGTTCCGATAGACTGTGCAGGAGATGCTATGCTCAAGTTCAGTGCCGTCGGGAAATCATTCTGTCGGACTATTCGTGTGAGTGAGCTACCATTTAACACTATAAAGTTTTCCGAATCTAGTCATCCATCAGTATTTTTTCCCACAGCGTTGGCATTTCTGCAGCCCGACAATTTATGGTGGCCGTTAAAGTCAGCTAATAGAAGATGGGGCCTGCGCAGTAATCCCATCTTGGGTTACTTCTGCACTGTTCACTACCACGTCCAAATCGCAAACAGTTATGGCAATGTAAGACGAAGGGTACATACACATCAACTGGGCAGCGAACTGCATGAATACAAACAAACTATGCCAGCCGTTGTGATCTAAGCGTCATAACACAAACTGGGGACGGGTTTATTATCTTTTTCCCATTCAGGGTTATAATTTTAATAAATCTCCTGATGGCAATAACTTCGCAGCAACACGCCATTTCCGTTACTAATTCGTCCTCCGTAAGAGAGGTTTCGGCGTTACTGATTATGTCTAGTTAGTAGTAAAAAACTTCGGATTATACGCCTCCGAGTTTTTTTTGTCATAGAAAGGATGTTATACCAAAGCATTCGTAGTTAATTCTGTCGAAGTCTCAATTTTCACACGGTTTTTCCCTACCATCGTAGTATTAATTTGTGCTTGAAAAGCGACTTATATTCTAGTCCGATAATTTTGCAGAGGGCCGTAGGGTGGAGCCTGCCTGTGTTTCTGCCTCTCCTTTTAACAAACAAGACGAAAGGCCCTTTATCGGTAGTTCGTATACGTTTGCAGTGCAACTTACATGTTGGTGGATGATGTACCTTTCGGGTGGCGTCGACACGTGGCACTTTCTCCACTTTGTCTCGTTGGTCGTCGTCCCCCATCTCCTCCGTGCTTCTGCGAGAGGTGTAGGTCTCTTGATGTAGTTGCACCGGCAGGCGGAACATGTTGATCTGTGTCTGCCCTTTAGGACGCGATGATTGCGCCGCTATTTACATCACTGATGGGTGGATCTAGAACATCAGTATCCACAGCGACTGCTTTTCGACGTTTGTGGAGATGAAGGCTGGAATCGTCAAGTTTCAACGATTTCGCAGAGCCTATGGAAGCTTATCGAAGAGCGGAACGAATTATCACTGTTTCACTGAGCGAGCATTAGCCGAGCAACAGGTGCATATACAGTCGGAGCGCCCCGATGTTGATACTAGGTGTCTCGCAGCGAACTGTGGAGAACACTATTCTGATCACGAATCACACGTGCAACGAATTGAGAACACTGCACAGGTGCCGTTCGTTGTCTCAATGTAACAGCACAACCAGCAGGCTTGGTTAGTATCTGCATTTGTTTTCAAGAATGCATATCTCGCGGTGTTTCCACATTTTTGTCCAACCCTTGTATTGCACACTCAAAATACTCAAATATTCGTGTGTTTGTCCCAAGTTACCATTATCCGCTTTCTTTCTCCCCAAAATCTTTTCCTCGTCGCAGCACGGACAGGTGTGAAATGCACATGCGCAGACCCGACACCCGTTCCTTTCTACATGAAAAAACCACTTACGCTTAGTCTTCGGGTTATTATGGAAAGATTCGTGTATCATCGGATGCCCTTTCACGCTGGTATAATATACGTACAGGATGAACATTAATAAAACCGACAAACTGCAGAGACTGATTCCTGACTGGAAAAGGACGAAAAAGGCCCTATGAACATGTCACTGGAAATGCATCGTTGCCACGGTAGTTGGCACTGAGGAATGAAAGTTCTTTTGATCACGTTACTTAGTTCCTTCCGTGTTGCAAATCGTGTGATTGATGCAGCCTACTTTAAGCAGCAGAATGGTCCGGTTTTCACGTCGTGAATAAGCCGAATGACCTGTCCTTCGTGTGCGACCACAGTGATATACAATTTTTTTGGAAAAAATTCCGTCATCTGGCTGTCACTTGTTCATTTATTGAAAACAGTCATGATTTCGGCTATAAGAGCAGAAAGGTATATTTTCGATGGTGATATGTCACAGACTGGTCAGAATATTTTAACATTTCAGCGTGCACTTGAGAATTACTACAAAGCCTAAATCATGATTGTGTACAATAAATGAACAATTACAAGTCTAATGGCGGAAATTTCTGTAAAAAAGAAAACCAAGATGGTGTCTGCATACGGCCAAGCAGAAGCCGGTCCTCCAAGTCTGATGCACGCAGAGCTCGCCGCCTCCGTGCACGTTCGTCTGTCTGAAAAGACCCATCATCACACAAACGCCCAAAAAGTGCTTCAAATGTCTGACGTGGTTGGTGTCTGTGATGGTACTTGTTTTGATACAGCCGTGCTGCCTCTCGACCGTTTCTATCTGCTTGACCGTACACAAACACCATCTCGCCTTGTTCCCGACACGAATGCCGTACGATTCTGATTCTTACAGTACGCTGCGTCAATCACACAGCCTGAAACACAGAAGGAAAATATGGCACTTGGTCAGAGGAACTTTCATTCCTCAGCGCCATCTACCGTGGCAATGATGTATTTAGGAATACAAGTTCGTGGGACCTTTCTACCTCCATTTCCAGTCAAGAATTTGTTCCTGCAGTTTGTTCGTTTTATTAACGCTGTGTGTTGGACATAGACTTCCGTAAAACTGAAGCAAGATGAGATAGCAAGTGAAAATAGTCTCCGCAATTTCACTGTATCTTGTTAGGCGCTGACACTGCCGTATAAACAAACACTTTATACACTACTAGCCATTAAAATTGCTACACCAATAAGAAATGCAGGTGATAAACGGGTATTCATTGCACAAATATATTATACTAGAACTGACATGTGATTACATTTTCACGCAGTTTGGGTGCATAGATCCTGAGAAATCAGTACCCAGAACAACCACCTCTGGCCGTAATAACGGCCTTGATACGCCTGGGCATTGAGTCAAACAGAGCTTGGATGGCGTGTACAGGTACAGCTGCCCATGCAGCTTCAACATGATACCACCGGTCATCAAGAGTAATGACTGACGTATTGCGACGAGCCAGTTGCTCGGCCACCATTGACCAGACGTTTTCAGTTGGTGAGAGATATGGAGAATGTGCTGGCCAGGACAGCAGTCGAACATTTTCCATATCCAGAAAGGCCCGTACAGGACCTGCAACATGCAGTCGTGCATTATCATGCTGAAATGTAGGGTTTCGCAGGGATCGAATGAAGGGTAGAGCCACGGGTCGTAACACATCTCAAATGTAACGTCCACTGTTCAAAGTGCCGTCAGTGCGAACAAGAGGTGACTGAGACGTGTAACCATTGGAACCCCATACCATCACACCGGGTGATACGCCAGTATGGTGATGACGAATACACGCTTCCAATGTGCGTTCACCGTGATGTCGCCAAACACGGATGCGACCATCATGATGCTGTAAACAGAACCTGGATTCATCCGCAAAAAATGACGTTTTGCCATTCGTGCACCCAGGTTCGTCGTTGAGTACACCATCCTGTCTGTGATGCAGTGTCATGGGTAACCGCAGCCACGGTCTCCGAGCTGATAGTCCAAGTTGCTGCAAACGTCGTCGAACTGTTCGTGCAGATGATTGTTGTCTTGCAAACATCCCCATCTGTTGACTCAGGGATCGAGACGTGGCTGCACGATCCGTTACAGCCATGCGGATAAGATGCCTGTCATCTCGACTGCTAGTGATACGAGGCCGTTGGGATCCGATACGGCGTTCCGTATTATCCTCCTGAACCCACCGATTCCATATTCTGCTAACAGTCATTGGATCTCGACCAACGCGAGCAGAAATGTCGTGATACGATAAACCTCCATCGCGATAGGCTACAATCCGGCCTTTATCAAAGTCGGAAACGTGATGGTACGCATTTCTCCTCGTTACACGAGGCATCACAACGAGGTTTCACCAGGAAACGCCGGTCAACTGCTGTTTGCGTATGAGAAATCGGTTGGAAACTTTCCTCATGTCAGCACGTTGTAGGTGTCGCCACCGGCGCAAACCTTGTGTGAATGCTCTGAAAAGCTAATCATTTGCATATCACAGCATTTTCTTCCTGTCGGTTAAATTTCGCTTATATAGCACGTCATCTTCGTGGTGTAGCAATTTTAATGGCCAGTAGTGTACTTCAGCGTGGCAGGTGTGGTTTTAAAATGTCCCAGCTGAGGTGCACTCTAATGACCCAGTCGCTGAGGAAACGTTAAACTTTACGCACTTTAAGCTCCCGTTTTCTTTTTTCTTTAGCACGACGCGATGCTATTGCTTGTCAGTTACCTCAGCTTCCACGATCTAAAAAGCTTCATGTGATGCCACAACATTCGAATTTCCAAAAGTAACCTACGTCGGTGGTCTATCTTTCGTAAAAGTTTTTATCAAAGAGAAGAACTGCAGATTCGTGACCTGTGCACATTTCCGTATTACTAGAAACTTGATTAACTTCATAATTTTGAGACGGTTTTGAAGACAGGTAGCTGCTTGTTGCATGAGAAAGGACTCACTGGTTGTTAAAAATTTTTTCGAGGCTACAATATTATTAAGTTTCACCACAAAATCACGTTCAGTCATTTTCAGTATTCTTATTTCAAACACATAGTAATCACATGGCTTTGCAGAGTAATTTATTGCTAAGCGTTAATGCAGAAAAAAACCAACTGGAATGCATGTTGGAAATTTGCTGAGTCAACATCCCGAGCAATACCAAGCTCTCCTCTGAGATTCATATTCTCCACACCGGACATACTGTTAAAATGATAATTGAAAAATGCATATAGAGGAGAGGGTTTAAATTAACACGCATACGATAACAGTGTCTCAAACTGAAAAGCAGATCCGTGACAAATGAAAACCCAGGCAATTTACATGTAGCAGGACTGAACCACCTGCCGCCCTGCTACTCTCGTGTCACGAGCTTTTCCATTATCTGCATAATAAAAAAATGGCTCTGAGCGCTATGGGACTCAACTGCTGAGGTCATTAGTCCCCTAGAACTTAGAACTAGTTAAACCTAACTAACCTAAGGACATCACAAACATCCATGCCCGAGGCAGGATTCGAACCTGCGACCGTAGCGGTCTTGCGGTTCCAGACTGCAGCGCCTTTAACCGCACGGCCACTTCGGCCGGCTATCTGCATAATAAATTAAATACTCCCGCGTTCGACACCTTTCAGAACTAGCGGCAGTCTATCCACTGACAATTAAGTTGTCGCAACGTAATCTCAGGTTCGGAATTTAGGTGGTAAGGAGCTTGCAGATTTATTCACAACCTCTCCTCGTTACCTTCCGTCATTAACACATGTGATCCATCAAATAGCACTGTTGTAACCCTATGTCTCTACGTATGGGAATTCACCATAGGAAAACGGTCGCATCTCATAACGGTGCACTGAGGTGTCTTGATTTCCTCATAAGACTAACTCTCATGTATAACAATCGTATTCCCGTTGTTGAACGTTGAGCATAGTGCAGCATAGTACCCCGCAGTGCTCCTTCTGGAGCTAAATTTGTATACATAGGATACCATTTGTTACACTCGCCTGACGGATCTCTAGATGTGCTACTGGCCCAAAACTTCATCTACAGTGTGATTTTTTTCCGCCGTGTACCAACTCCAGGGGTTGATCGATGAGAGGATATGGAATGAAAGAGGTCTAATGAACTTACGTCCGGAAATGCATGGTTTTCATATTAGAGACCATTTATTCAATCATACTTTGTTACAGAGCCTGCGGTATAATAAGCTCTGTACAACGCAGCCGCAGTTATAGTATGCATGGTTTCCTCGTAGAGGGTGGTACTGTTCCTGATACGTCATGCCCTAGCGCCCTCTCCTGCCATAGTCATTGGTAATGTTGCGTCCGATTCACTTCTCTTGCTGACTCACGTTGTAGTGGGTGTGATACAGCGTTGCACACAGTGGTTCCGTATTCGAATCGAGAGCTTGCCGACATGGTGTTTACTTACGGGGAGGCAAATGGCAACGGGCGGTGAGCACCGAGGTTGTATCAGGAGCCTATCTCCGCCGCCAACAACTACAGCATTCGATGTCTGCAACAGTGTTTCGCCGTTCGTCTGAGACAGTGTTGTTTCAGGAAGCAAGAAATCATGACGGACGTACCCGAAATGTCCGGACACCAGACTTGGAGGAAAATGTGATTAGCACTGTCGAAGGCGACCGCCGTGTCAGTACCAGGCAGTTGGCCCACCAGTACAGTGGAAGCCAGACGACCATGTGGAACATTCTCCATGACAACTGTTACCACCCTTATCACTTACAGCGTGTACAGTGCTTACTGGCGACAGACTTTCACATCGGGGGCAGTTTTGTCACTGCTTTCTTCACCCGTAATCCACGATTATGGGATTTTTGTCAAATGGTTCAAATGGCTCTGAGCACTATGGGACTTAACATATATGGTCATCAGTCCCCTAGAACTTAGAACTACTTAAGCCTAACTAACCTAAGGACAGCACACAACACCCAGCCATCACGAGGCAGAGAAAATCCCTGACCCCGCCGGGAATCGAACCCGGGAACCCGGGCGTGGGAAGCGAGAACACTACCGCACGACCACGAGATGCGGGCGGGATTTTTGTCATCCATCCTATTCACAGATGAGGCCATCTTTATGCGGAGTGGTATCTTCAACTTTCATAAGTCATTTGTGGCATAGAATGCAGATCCCCCATCATCATCATCTGTGCAGCCGGAATGTGTGGTCCGGGATAATTGGCGACCATATTTTGGGACCAGTCTTCGTATCACATCACCTAACAGGCCGGAACTATCGGCGTTTCTTGAGGGTGATTTTGCCTCCCCTGCTGGAAGAGGATGATTCGAAGGGTTATGTGGCTGCTACATGATGGTGCTACAGCCCATTTCACCACCAACGTCCGGAAGCATCTCAATCGTGTCTTCCCTGGTCGATCGATCGAACGAGTGTGTCCAGTGGTATGGCCTGCTCGTTCACCGGGTCTCATCCAGTGCGATTTCTGGTCAAGGTACCATCTCAAAAGTATTTTTATGCACAGCCCATTCCAGATGTGGAGACACTGGAGCAGCGCCTTCATGCTGCCTTTAACACTGTTCGGATGCAGCCTGACCGATGTGAACGTGTGAGACAGAACATGCTACGGGGCGCAGACGCATGCGTTGAGGCACATGGAAAACATTTTCAACACATACTGTAACTGTGGCTTCGTGCTACACGTATTAGACCGCAGTCTCTATAGCAATTCAGGATTAAATAAATGTTCTCTAGCACGGAAACCATACGTTTCCAGACATAAGGTCATTGGACCTTTTTTATTCTGTATCCTCTCATCGATTAGTCCCTAGATATGTACACTGTGGAAAAAATCGCCCTGTGTACGAACGGTACCCTAGAACTCGACTTCCCCAACTGTCAGGATGAGTTGACAACAAAACGGAAAGGACATGTTAGTGCAGAACAAATGCTTCAGCACGCACAGCAATATCGAAGGCATTACCGCCAAAGAGTCGTACCAATGAGTATTTAAACTTCAGGTACAATCTTGGTTTCGACTTTCTTCTGTACAGGAAATATCTATTTAAGGCAGAGAGCTGCCCACCCACCTGAAATCCATGTATACCAAGTACTCAAAGAGTGGGTCACCTTAGAAAGGAATAAGCAATCAAGTACAAAAACCACTGGCAACAGTAACTGAAGGTGGATCAGCATAATGGAAAACTGAATGAAATGTACTGTACATCTAAATAAGAAAAAAATGCTACAGGATAGTTTTTTCACATTAAACTTCCAATTTATTTCAAATTACAAGCAACATATGAAAGTATGCGTAAAACTGAAACAAACAGCAATGATTGTGAATTTAATAAGTACTTCTTAATTTCACTTCTGTGCGGTGGTGAAAACTACGTGTGAGTTGAGTCCACTGGCTGGCGGTGAGAACTCGATGATGACAGGTGTAGAATAGCAAGCAGGCCGTTTTTTTTTTCTAAAACGCATGGTCCCTGGCAGATATGCACTAGATGTCGGGTGCTGCTTGAGATGGTGCTCGGCGCTCCAATGATGACCACAGCAGGGGACGTGGGGGCGAACTTGGAAAGCTGTAAACTCGTGTTGTGAGAAGCAGCAAAGAGAATGCTTTCTAAAAAAGACAGGGATTTGCAAGGGTATGGGAAAATATGAGACATTCAGAGCGAGAAGAATCTGCTGGTTTTTAAGACGTTAGCATTATTTGATGTGTCGTTTTTGTAAGAGAGCCCGGGACTGGCTCAACCAAATTTTTGTAGAGGAGATGAGTTCTCACGAGTGTCTACGTGTAGCGTGTAGCGTATGTTAAACCATATTTAAGACGAGGGAGATTGCTACACTTTTTAAGAATTTTTCATTACACAGAGCACACAAGGTCCACATTCATTGGCTAGAGAATCTGGTGGTAACAGAACGAGCAAGATATTTTGAAGGTGAGCATATAGAGCTCTGGAGAGGGAGGACTTCACCTTCATCTGTGCATCCAGGTAATGAATTCAGCTTGGGCGTAGGCATGAGAACTGCGGGTCATATGTACTTTTTTGGATATTTACCAGAATCTGTTAGCTAATTCTAGAATCATGCCAATTCAAAAGTACACAACTAATTGTAGGTCATTATTATCATGTTCTTTCCAGTCCTACCCATTGTGCATACGCAAGAACTAATAGAATACTAACTAACAAATTAACATATCCATCTAGTTCCAGTATTAGTATAACAAACCGATAATAATAATTGATTTTTGTAACTGAATCATTTTGTACGATCTTGCTTGTGGTTTACCAGTCACTTTAGGCTGTCAAATTGTAATAGTCTCTAAATTATTTTCGTTGTATTACAAACGCATAACACTATCAGCGTTGTTTGATGGTCAATGGGCTGGTAATTAGTGGAATGTTAGGGAAACTAATGGTCAAAGAATGTGTAACGGAACTGAAATGATGGTGGGCTGACAGTAATTTGGAGCCCGCGCGTCGGAAACGGGCGCGCTTGTGTGAGACTGCCAGGGAGTGCACCCTGATGCCATCTATTGGCGAAGCTGGGAATTAGCGCTGCCTGTCAGACAATGCACTAAGGTATCAGAGTCAAATGTATTCTTTTTCTTGGTAATTATAAGTTATTACTGTATAATTTAATGTTGTAAAGCACTAGTAGTAAATTATTATGACTGGTATGGACTCCAGGGTAGTAAATATAAATATTCTTAAATACTAAATGATTTCGGTAAAAAGGTGGTAGGGGAACACCCCCACTCTTGGTGATACGAGCGTAGCTAGGGGTAGCTGGAGACACAGGGACTGAACAATGGAATGGCCTGGGGAGTGTTAACGTGATCAGACGTGCGTAACTGTGCTCACGCAAAAGTGATTGTGCAACAGCGAAGAGGCGAATATCGTCGCCGTTTTTGGAGTAAAACGCGACGAATGGTTGTTGAAGCCGCCTCTATGCCACTGGGGCTGATTGTAAGAGTTCCTGTGCCCAGGTTTTATGGCGGATGTGCAGTAGCTTATACGAGTGCTACAGCTCATAGTTCCAGCCGCCATTAAGGGCATGAGGCGTGAAGAGCTGCGTTAGCCACATGCATCTCACCACCAGCACCGACACGTCTACCCAAGGCAAGACTGCTTGCAATTGTTAAGTCGAACTTTGTATACATGTAAAAGGAGAATACCAGTTTTCTTTTATGCAAGTGCAGAGGACAGAATATAGTAATGAGTAAAATTACGACGCATGTTGTTCATTGTAAAGTGTAGTAACCTCAAACATAGTATAGTGAAATCAGACTGGGGCCACCATCGCCTCTTTCATTTACAATTCTTTTGGTTGTAGAATACTTTAGCGTATAAGAATGTTGAAAAGAGCAATGGTCACACCAGAATGAGTCGCCTATTTATAGTTACTTAAATTTTTCTGAGTAACCTTTCAAGTAAAGTCACTTAACTAATTCTGTATCAATTGTCCAAAGAGTAAGATCCAAAATCATTAAATAAGTTGAAGGATAGAATTTTGTTAACCCAAGTTGCATAAACTGTCTTGGTAGTAATTACCAAGCCAACTCACAGAAATTGAGAGAGTATTTGCTTTGTAGAATCATCTAGAATGATCAGAAATAGTAATATTCAGAATTAAGTTTAAATTCAACTCAAGCCATTTCACTTTGAAACGAGCCCAAAAATTGATTTATTCTTTTGCTCCTTCAGAGCTGGCGACCGTAGTTATAAGTATTTTCAGGAGGATTCGACGGTAAGTCTGCTGCTTTCGCTGTGCTGATAGGATTATCCACTGCTGCTAGCAGTGGTGATTGGATACATAAGCTCACTACCAAGTTAAGTGGGTCAGGTAGGCAGTGTTACCGTGTGAACTGTAGGGCACTGTAGGCCGTGGATCGAACCCGTTCAATCATCACAGCTCTTAGGGAAATAGTCCGGTTAGGAGTGTACTAATCATTAGGTAAATACTGGCGAGTAACGGTCAAAAATGTATACGCAAGTGAATTTAGCAAGGTCCACGTAGCACCTAGTTAATGTGGTGCAATGGCGAGGGTAGGAGTGGAGTAAAAGTGAGCTGAGCTTGTGGCAGCTGTGCTGGATTCAAATATTAACTACGTGAATTCACTACTGCCTCTTACCATTGGGACTGAGCTATTTACAGTTAAAATACGTAGCAGTAAGCGCAAAGGCGTGACAGCTACAAGTCCGTATTGGTTTTATACATACGGAATTGGGAAGTGGGTCATTCCGTCAGTGGAGGGGGTTAAAACAACCGAGTCAGTGGAGAACATACCCCATTTACTGATGGAAAGATTCAGCGGTTCGGTCGCAAATGACCTGAGCATAATTTTTTTTCAACATAATATTTTATGAAATTTGTTATATGTATCCAATGTACAATTCTATAACACGGCTGCGAAGGCGACCGTACCACATGACAAAGCAGAATACGAGAGAAGAGGAAAGTCAGTTGACGGAAACTGATGCTACGAGGGTTTGGGCGACTTTGGGCTCTCTGCAGGAGCGAGCGAGCACAGGGCCCTACCGGGCCTACATGGGTCCGCTGTTGTCTGCTTGCTACTGAGCTAAGGGTCAAGGACACCCCACACCAGTCATGCGGCACCATGAAGGCTTAGCGGCCTGCACCACTGCCCTGCGGCCGGTGTGACCGTGCGGTTCTAGGCGCTTCAGTCTGAAACCGCGTGACCGCTACGGTCGCAGGTTCGAATCCTGCCTCGGGCATGGATGTGTGTGATGTCCTTAAGTTAGTTAGGTTTAAGTAGTTCTAAGTTTTAGGGGACTGATGACCACAGATGTTAAGTCCCATAGTGCTCAGAGCCATTTGAACCATTTGAACCACTGCCCTACTGCATTATGCCACAGCTGGGTACAGGTGGAAAAGCGGCGTACACCACGAACTGGTCGTGAACTACATGTCTGCTACGCAGTCCCATGGGGAAGCAGCTTAACTGACGTCTTACAGCAATGTCAAGACGCTGGGCCTCGAGTGACAGCTCCTTCACTTCTGCAAGAAGACTCAGGAAAGCTGTCAGTCGATCTGAAACATCAATTACTTTGCATGGAGTCTAACGTTAATATAAGAGACTTCACCAACGTACTGCCCACGCCAGTCAACGCAAATCAATAAATCGTGTGTCACAGGTGTACCAGCCATTTCTGCACTTAAATAATAGGGCATAAACGACCTGCAGAGACAATCTACGCACAATGCAAGTGTGATTCTATCCACTTTGATGAACATTATAAATTCGACTTTAGTTGCAACTCTGTGAGAATTAACATCCAGCATTTTACTATTCAAAGAAAGACATTTCTATGCATCATTGTCATATGAACCTCGTATTACGATTATGAACATAATCAATGTTGTGCTCTACACTGAAAAGGGTGGCGGTTTTTAATGACTGTTTATGTCAGACAGGCTATGGACATGCAGAAACGCAATGACTACTATTTAATAAACTAAAATACATGTTTCTCGAAGATAATTATAAGACCTTTAAATCTGAGCTAACGAGGAGTACTGTAATTCCACGAACTGGTCATTTACATGTCAGCAAACATTATCATACTGTTTCATTTCTCACGCCGGACTAACAGACAGGACAATTCGTATCATAAACTATGTGGTTTGCCAGAACTAGTGAAGTGTTTTTTTCTAAACATTATAGGTGTAGTATTTATTTATTTATTTACTTATTTATTTAACCTGACTTGCTTGGGGCCATTAGGCTGTCTCTCATATTGGACCAAGATTTCACACATGCAGTACTTTTTTGCATCACATCTACCCCAGGAAGAAACAATTTTAATATGACTAAAGATATTAAAATCATTTGAGTAGCTATAGAGGCAATCTAAGTAAATAACACTGACTAAGACCTAATAAAGTTAATTATGGCAGTGCTTCTACTAATGCTGCTGCCACTAATAATATTGATAATAATAGCAGCAGGCATAAACGTAGTTTACAGGTGTACAAAGTAGACGTTTTATGATATAGTGAGTTCTGGTGGGAGTAAATGCAAGGAGACTGCGCCAGCTAAGAATACTGGGAAATGAGAAATATCTGGTTGGAAAGAAGGACGTAAAGGAGTAACGAATACGTACAGGGGCAATGGTAGTCATTATTGTTGCTCCGGCAGATATGTCATTAACTGTTTTCTGAAGCTGGAAATGTTATTCAGTTCACGAATGTAACACAGAAAATTATGCCAGTGTCAGGTTCCTGCTACTAAGGAGGACTTCGAGGAAGTGCTGGACTTTTCCCTGATGGAAACGGCTGCTTCTGCCATGTTGCTCAGCAAGAGCTTTAAGGTCAAGGAGCGCTATGAGTGACAGTATTTTCACTTCGCTATGTCACCTTCCATTTTTGAGCTAGCTTTATCTCTGAGTGACTGAAGGAAGGGATGCAGGTGATCCACAATAGTGTTCACGTAGTCCACAGTTGCCATGGTGCCTTCCCAGGTGTCATGGGAGCCAAGGTGAATGTCCCCCATACGATAATATTGCCCCCAATGGCCCCCCTCCGTGGAGCGGCTGCGTGGTAAGGTGTGTGTTTCGAGCGAGCGGTCTGCTGGATGACGGCATATCCTGACACTACCATCGACCTGGTGTAAGAAAAAAGTGAAAAAAAAAAATTCAGAAAAACTGGATGATTTAGTCAAAAGAAAGAACTTCACAAAAGCAAGTCAATAACGCATTAGACCACTCTGGCCCTTATACGAGTAGTTACTCGGCTTGGTGTTGTCAAATGTTCTCAACTGGGCAAAAGTCTTGCGACATTCTTGGCCATGGTAGGGTTTGACAAGCACGAAGACGAGCAGAAGAAACCATCGCCGTGTACAGGCGGGCATTGTCTTGCTGAAATGTAAGCCCAGGATAGCTTAACATGGACGGCAACAAAATGGGGCGTAGAATATCGTCGACTTACCACTGTGCTGTAACTGTGCCGCGGATGACAACCGAAGGGATGCTGCTGTGAAAAGAAATGGCACCCCAGAGCATCGCTCCTGGTTGTCGAACTGTGTGGCGATCGACAGTTAGGTTTGGATTCCACTGCTGTCCGGAGCGTCATCCTGGAATCTCGCTGACGGAAATAGTATTGTCTTCAGTGATGAGTTCCGCTTCGAATTTAGCTCCGATGACCATCGATTATTTTTGTAGCTCTGTAGCTTGGTCGGGATTCCACAAACCAGTAGTTCCTTATCGCCCGGTTCATTTGTCATTCCTACGTGTTGTTAACTGTGACTGCCGCAAAGTGAATCATTACTATTTTGATACTGCTTCATAAAAGAGTTGAAAAATATAAAATAATAATTTGTAATAAAATATACCAGATATACTCCAAATTAATTAAAAAGAAATGTTATATTCTTTTGAAACGGGATGCAAATAAATGAAACACCCAGCCCAGTGTATGTCTGAATACTAGGACTCAGAAATAGAAAAACATAGACTTGAGAAAAGTGAAATTTATTTTTTATTACAATTAAGAAATTCATTGTTTAACATTAATTCTGAATCGAATAGATCGTAAATTATTTGTATCAGATACACCGTGTTGGCGATGAATATACGCAAAACCTGAAAACTCTTTTCAAGAACCCATTGATAACTAATTGAAAAAAGATCCAGTAACTTCGAGAAATTCAATAAATGATCTACGTCTTTACAAACTAACTACAGTAGGGCCACGCTAAACGAGCATAATTCGGTTCTGAATCTTACCAGCAATGCGAAACACTCGTTATGCGAAACGTATTTTTCAGTAGGAATTCCCGTAAAAATAGGATACTGCATCCCTTTGCGTAAAAAATGGAAAAACAATTTATAAACTGATCATATAATGCACTGCTAGCCATTAAAATTGCTACACCACGAAGATGACGTGCTACATAAGCGAATTTTAACCGACAGGAAGAAGATGCTATGATATGTTAATGATTAGCTTTTCAGAGCATTCACACAAGGTTCGCGCCGGTGGCGACACCTACAACGTGCTCACACGAGGAAAGTTTCCAACCGATTTCTCATACACAAAGAACAGTTGACCGGCGTTGCCTGGTGAAACGTTGTTGTGATGCCTCGTGTAAGAAGGAGAAATGCGTACCATCAAGTTTCCGACTTCGATAAAGCTCGGATTGTAGCCTCTCGCGATTGCGGTTTATCGTATCGCGACATTGCTGCTCGCGTTGGTTGAGATCCAAGGACTGTTAGCAGAATATGAAATCGGTGGGTTCAGGAGGGTAATACGGAACGCCGTGCTGGATCTCAACGGACTCGTGTCACTTGCAGTCGAGATGACAGGCATCTTATCCGCATGGCTGTAACTGATCGTGCAACCACGTCTCGATCCCTGAGTCAACAGATGCGGACGTTTTGCAAGACAACAACCACCTGCCCGAACAGTTCGACGATATTTGCAGCAGCATGAACTATCAGCTCAGAGACCATGGCTGCGTTTACCCTTGACGCTGCATCACAGACAGGAGCGCCTGCGATACTGGGTGCACGAATGGCAAAACATCATTTTTTCAGATGAATCCGGGTTCTGTTTACAGCATCATGATGGTCGCATCCGTGTTTGACGACATCGCGGTGAACGCACATTGGAAGCGTGTATTCGTCATCGCCGTACTGGCGTATCACCCGGCGTGTTAGTATGGGGTGCCATTGGTTACACGTCTCGGTCACCTCTTGCTCGCATTGACGGCACTTTGAACAGTGGAAGTTACATGTCAGATGTGTTAGGACCCGTGGCTCTACCCTTCATTTGATCCCTGCGAAACCCTACATTTCAGCAGGATAATGCACGGCCGCATGTTGCAGGTCCTGTACAGGCCTTTCTGGATACAGAAAATGTTCCACTGCTGCCCTGGCCAGCACATTCTCCAGATCTCTCACCAACTGAAAACGTCTGTTCAATGGGGGCCGAGCAACTGGCTCGTCACAATACGCCAGTCACTACTCTTGATGAACTGTGGTATCGTGTTGAAGCTGCATGGGCAGCTGTACCTGTAAAAGCAATCCACTCTCTGTTTGACTCAATGCCCAGGCGTATCAAGGCCGTTATTACGGCCAGAGGTGGGTGTTCTGGGTACTGATCTCTCAGGATCTATGCACCCAAAGTGCTTGAAAATGTAATCACATGTCAGTTCTAGTATAATATATTTGTCCTATGAATACCCTTTTATCATCTGCATTTCTTCTTGGTGTAGCAATTTTAATGGCCAGTAGTGTATGTAAGTCTGTAAATCCTTTTTTGCTGGAAAGCTATCTAAAGCAATATGTTTTTGCCTTCTCTTCCAAACGAGTGCTAAAAACAGAAAACGGCTAGTTGAATGAAACATCTCGCTAGGTATTGATTAATCGGCAGATTTACTGAATTCGTGTTGCTTAATGCGACAAATCTAATGGCTCTGAGCACTAATGGACTTAACTTCTGAGGTCATCAGTCCCCTAGAACGTAGAACTACTTAAACCTAACTAACCTAAGGATATCACTCACATCCATGCCCGAGGCAGGATTCGAACCGGCGATCGTAACGGTAGCGCGATTCCAGACTGCAGCGTCTAGAACCGCTCGGCCACCACGGCCGGCGACAAATCTGAAATGGAATTCATAAATAGGTATTTCAAGGCCATAAATTAATATGAGTCTTCGAACTTAGGAGAGCTTACATCATCGTCGCAGAGAATTTGCAACATCGTTGAGGATGCCGGGCCGGAGGTACCGGAGGCAATAATTGCAACGCGAGGAGTGTCGCCAACAGTACACGTGAATCCTGTATTGTCATTTGTCGGAGCTTCTACTACGCATGACGGAAGGCCATACATCAACCCGCTTATAGCAACTGAAGAGGTCTATCTAGATCAGAAGATTGTTACCGAAGACTAAAAGACGGCACTGAACAGGTTCACCGAGCGAGGTGGCGCAGTGGTTAGCACACTGGACTCGCATTCGGGAGGACGACGGTTCAATCCCGTCTCCGGCCATCCTGATTTAGGTTTTCCGTGATTTCCCAAAATCGCTTCAGGCAAATGCCGGGATGGTTCCTTTGAAAGGGCACGGCCGATTTCCTTCCCCATCCTTCCCTCACCCGAACTTGCGCTCCGTCTCTAATGACCTTGTTGTCGACGGGACGTTAAACTCTAATCTCCTCATCCTGAACAGGTTCGTTATACAAAACATTGCTCGTAAAGCTATTCATCGTTTTACAAAATTAAGTTGGGTATTACTCGATATGTGAATCACTCTTTATAGAAGGTACCCATTAAGCGAGGTTTGACTGTACGTTGTTCATAATTATAATAATACTGCTGTCAACTTCACGCTCTTCCTTCTTCTGCGTTTTCTATTATATCACTGTAGTTTCTTTCCCTTGGAACATAAGCTATACCAGTAAGAGTAAAGTCAGTAACAGTAGTTGCACGGTTCAGCGATTATACTCAAATGTACAGCGCTTTATCAGCATAAGTGCAATTTGATGATAAATGACTAGTGACTCCCATTTGTATTATTTAAAACCGTACTTGACTCTTTGCAGGACTTTACTTTCTGTGATAATTTTTATTCGTAGAATGACAGTAGAGATATCCGTCACGGCTGCCATTTACCCAGATAAAAGTACACTACAATAAAAATACTTCCAATGAGAACGCTTTGCCTGTTTCTTTATTAATAATTTGTCAAATAGTGGTTCTATTTTTTAGAGACAGATAACGAAATAATTTTCTAATCGAAGCCTATTTCTGTTCTTATTTTTTACGTTCACCATTCATTATAAAGCTAATACATGTTCTTAGGAATTGGCGAGAGGCACTAATAATTTCTAAATTTCTTTTTCAAACTGTGGGCGTTCTTCTTTTCTCTTCATCCAGAAGGTGTTAGTCTTTGGTGAATTATATTTCATTTTAAGCACGGGATCAGCAGCAAAATCTGTAAGGGTCTCTTTCATTGGGACATTCTGACAATCCAAGTAAGGATTTTGTATTTATCTATACCAGTTGTCAGCGTCAGAGTTCAGTTTCTCTTCCTAATTGTTCAAGCTCTGTGTCATGCAAGGAATTTGAGAGCTTCGTATTACCGACTAGTCCTATTCAATTTGTCGACAGTCTTCTGAAAGCAAGGGAAAGACTCATGCATTATCTTTCGTAAAGACGTAGACCACAAACCAGGTCTTACGAGGAATTCTTTGATTTTACCGTTGGCAGTTATAATGTTTACTTCTCCCTCTTGGAGGCTCTTGTTTAAAATATTTAGGTGGTTAAAAAGACCAGCGCGAAACGCTAATTTTAATAGCCAAGTGGGGTCACTAAAATAATTTGCATATCCAGATTTAGAATCTTCTAAGAACATTAATAACTCAGCTTTTAAGTCCAGAACTCTTGTCAATGCCTTTCCTTTGGAAAGCATCCTGACCTCTGTGCGGTAAACGAGATTTTGATAAAGCAAACTTAGATCTTCAAAAATGATTCTAAACTGTCGAGATTGCAACGTTTCCCTTTTTGTAGCTTTCACAACTTCGATCTCATCTTTAAGCGCATCGCCCACCGCTGTGGCCGAGCAGTTCCAGGCGCTTCAGTCTAGAACCGCGCGACCGCTACGATCGCAGGTTCGAATCCTGCCTCGGTCATGGATGTGTGTGATGTCCTTAGGTTGGTTAGGTTTAAGTAGTTCTACGTTTTAGGGGACTGATGACCTCAGATGTTAAGTCCCATAGGGCTCAGAGCCATTTGAACTATTTTAAGCACATCAAAAAATCTGACTGTAAAATCGTGGCTGCCCTAGCTTGTCGATGAAAAAAGCAATGTGCCAATGAAAGATTTCCCTTTATTGTTTTTAATTTTCGCAACGAGCCCACTTTTACTGCCAGTCATAGCTTTAGCAACATCGTTACAAATGGTGATACATTTTGTCCAGTCGATTTCGTGGTTGCGAGTGCTCTCTAAAACCATGTCGTATGAACACAGGCCTCTAGTAATCCAAGAAGTGCTTTGCAAAATAAATGTGTTTCAGGTTGCTTTCATCTGTTTCAAAGCGCACAAATGCCATAAATTGCGCACAGTTTGAAACGTCAATAGGGTCATCAAACTGCAAAGCAAAATGTGGGCTTCTCTTTAGAGTTTCGACTAATTGTTCTCGAAAGTCACCGGCCATATCGTTTATTCTGCGTTCAGTGGTATTATCAGAAAGCGGAATGCTTTGTAGCTTTTTCCCTCCTGCATACCTAACATAATTTCAAACAAATCCGCGGCTGTTGACACAATACAGTTCACGGCTTCCCTGATTTAGCGAATCGGTATGCGACTCGGCAGCTAGTTAACAACGCTTTCTTGTTGACATTTGATACCCAAAATCAACTAAAAATATTGTTAAATCTGAAAAAGAAATGTATTTAAAATAATGTTTTCTAATCAGAAGATAACAATACTGTTTACTTACTTACATCATAATAGTTTTCTGCTGGTTAGGGGTCTTCGATTTCCTTTGGAAGAAATTCAACTGTTTATCGGCCTTCTTGGAATATTTAGTTGAGAGGTGTCGCATAAGCTTTGATGGTTTCATACTCTCACGAGACAATAATTCACAGTAAATAATACATTAAGGTTTATTGTTAATGACAGTAAAATAGTCGTTTAAACCATTAGCATCATAATGTCTACATTTTCGGTTTGATTTGCTTTTCCCACTGCCACTTGTACCAGATGTGGAGGATTACGCAGCGCTTCTGAGAAACTTTTCCGTTTTATACTCGCTCTGAGCGAAGCTGCAAAGACACAATAATCAGGTCCGTTCTAGCTAACATACTCGGACAACTGACTTAAGCAATAGAAAAGGCGCCCCTATTCGACCGCTGACCTTCTTTAGCCCCTAAAGAAAATATGTGGCCGCAGAGCGCTGGGACTACCTTGCACAGTGCACTTATTTTCTCGATCAGTGTAGTAGCAATAGAAATAAACTGAAATACGTTGCCTTTGAAATCACTGACATAGTTTAGTTACGGTTCCTGGGGGTCGCCAGAATTTTTTTAAGGGGTTGCGTATTCAAAGAGGTTGAAAAACACTGCTCTAAGGGAACATCCTCAACCAATGCTGCAAGATGATGCAGCAGAAACCTTAAGTAGTTACGTCTATTGAGAATGGTAACATTTACGGCCCAGTAACACGAGCGCTTAGCACTTCTAGCCGCATATTAAATGAGAAACGTCGCTGATGTGGAGATTCATATACAAGATGCGGACTGTGACAGTTAAACACAGCATCACGAGTGAACTCTGCTTCATCTGTAAATACAACGCTACTGTCAAACGCACTTTTTCCTACAGTTTCTTGTCGCATACATTGACAGAACGTTGATCTAGGACCGAAGTCCACCTCGCTAAGGCACTGAAATCATTGGAGGTGTTAAGGGTATATTACAGCGCGATACATTATTCTGCAAATACTATCGTGGCACATTCCAGGACTCTGTGTGGAAGGGTCAGGGATTTTCACCTGCCTCGAGATGACTGGGTGTTTGTGTTGTCCTCATCATTTCATCATCATCCAGGAAAGTGGCGAAATTGGACTGAGCACAGGTTGGGAAATTGTACGGGCGCTGATAACCACGCAGTTGAGCGCCCCACAAACCAAACATCATCATCATCATCATCTGTGTGGAAATTCTCCTTGTCCAGACTCCTGGTGAGTGTTCGACTGTTTCCAGCACCACGCTTTCAGTACAGGTGTAATTCTTCAGGCCTATCCACTCCTGTAGCATGCGCAATGTTCCCAGTTTCTCAGACGCGTTAGCCGCGCAGTCTGAAGGCGTCTTGTCGTGGTCCGCGCGGCTCCCCCCGTCCGAGGTTCGAGTCCTCACTCGGGCATGGGTGTGTTTGTCATCCTTAGCGTAAGTTAGCTGAAGTTAGATTAAGTAGTGTGTAAGCTTAGGGACCGATGACCTTAGCAGTTTGGTCCCATAAGCCCTTACCACAAATTTCCAATTTCAGGGGTGTTGATGCATCCTTGTGAGTGTTCGACACTGGAGGTGCCTTCGAGCAGGGTATGATTCTGAGTGCATGCATGCAGCCTCCGGTGCATTGCTGTTAGCCTTACCATACACGAGATGCAAAACAGCTGACATTAGTGACACACTGTGTACTCTACTACCGTATTCATTTTGTTTGCAACTCCATGTGTCTAAAATGTAAACGAAAACCTCACTACGGACCTGCATACGGTGTCTACACCACGGCCCACGAGAAATACGGGCCCTGCAACCAACTTGTGACGTCACACTAATTGCCTTACCTGACATATCTGTACATCGCGAACCGTCGGCTACATCCGGGACCAGAAGGGAAAGCAATATGTGAATGAAAAGATGCCCACTTAAGTCCTTAACTTTCTCATGTATTGGCCGGCCGGTGTGACCGAGCGGTTCTAGGCGCTTCAGTCTGGAACCGCCCCACCACTACGGTCGCAAGTTAGAATCCTGCTGGTGGTCGAGCGGTTCTAGGCGCTTCTGTCTGGAACCGCGTGACGCTACGGTCGCAGGTTCGAATCCTTCCTCGGGCATGGATCTGTGTGATGTCCTTAGGTTAGTTAGGTTTAAGTAGTTTAAAGTTCTAGGGGACTGATGACCTCAGATGTTAAGTCCCATAGTGCTCAGAGCCATTTGAACCATTTTGTCATGTATTATCAGCAGCTTGAGTGTATTTAAATGCGCAGCTACGAACTGTTAAATTGGTGTGAAATAGAAACTCGCTCCGCTCCGGAAAAGATTGCTACAACTTGTAATACCTGTAGTGTAATGTGCTGTGACGCTTGCCACAGGACCCATATATTTCGTCGGCCACAGTTAACACAGAATAACATCAGTAGTGTGTGGTAACCACAAAGTCCCAATTATCTCGCAAACGGTTTGTTTTCGGACCTATGCTTCCTGAGATGTTTTGTTCTGTACTTCCGACTGCATGCGTTTACGCCATTGATTATGATGCACCCTTGAGAGATATTCGATGGTATTATTCGTTTGATATGGAAATGTTTGGTATGACGTCAGTTTAATTCAGTTCTTCTCAATTCGATTTATAATTAGTAAATATCACTTATATGGTCGTGACAGCTAAACAGCTTCCTTGTTATCAAGGAGGACGCAACTAATGAACTCTCAGTACTCACCTGTTACCGTTAAGTAGTCGTGAAGGAATGCCCCGTTTTGGTGCAATAGGAAACAGTGCCAAATACGACAGTACCCTGTTTACTTGGTGGAGCGTACTCTTTACATATAATACAGCAGGAATACTTGTCGGTTTACTGAAGCAACCAACGCGTAACGGCCACCTTGTGTTTAAGGCCATTTTGTCGAAGATGCGTACTGAGGGATCACACTCTCATGGGAATAGTCAGGGACTCTAATAAGTACTGTTTACGAGGTGTCAGTCACCTTCGTGATTTACGTGATCCGTAGTCGAGCCGCCAGGCAGCAATCTGCACGTGTAAGTCGATGTGGTACTGCCTACAGACAGTTAAGTTCCACTGTACCTTCTGATTCAAATGGTTCAAATGGCTCTAAGCACTATGGAACTTAACATCTGAGGTCAGCAGTCCCCTAGACTTAGAACTACTTAAACCTAACTAACCTAAGGACATCACACACATCCATGCCCGAGGCAGGATTCGAACCTGCGACCGTAGCAGCAGCGCGGTTCAGAACTGAAGCGCCTAGAACCGCTCGGCCACAGAGGCCGGCGCTTCTGATTCCCCGCATTCTCTCTCTTCCTCGTATCAACAACATGAGCTCTCTCTTTTTCCGTGCGAACAGGCCGCGAAAGGCCCAACGTTATTCACCGACCGCCTGTCACTCTCAGCCGATAGGCATCACTGATGCGGATATAGAAGGGCTTGTGGTCAGCACACCGTTCTACCCGCCGTTCTCAGTTTTCGTGACCAGAGCCGCTATTTCTCAGTCAAGCAGCTCTTCTCGCACCGTCTGAGTGCACCCCACTTCGGTCTCTGGGCTGCAGTCGTGGACTGTGCGGCTGGTGCCGGCAGAGGTTCGAGTCCTCCCTCAGGCATGGGTGTGTGTGTTTGTCCTTAGGATAATTTAGGTTAAGTATTGTGTAGGCTTAGGGATTGATGGCCTTAGCAGTTAAGTCCCATAAGATTTCACACACATTTTAAGCACCCCGCTTGCCAACAGCGTCCGGCAGACCCGGATGGTGACCCGTCCAAGTGCTAGACAATCCCGACTGCGCTTAACTTCGCTGATGTAACGGGAATCGGTGTTATCACTGCGGAAAGACCACTGGTCACCCCAACAGTGTCTCACTAAATATCAGAACACATTATTCCTTTAATTATTGTTTTTTAGTTTATGTTTTTGTTTTCAACTGAGACCTGATGGCTACCGCTAGTGCAGTCCTTTTCCTGCGGTTTCCATGAAAAATTACGTTATTATATGTACATATGACTCTATGCTGCACAATTTATTTATGTTGCCCGAGTCAAATCTGAGCTCTTCTGGTATGATTGTAGCATGGCTCTTCCTGTTTACCTGTTTTCCTTTGATTAAACTTGGTTAACCAGTGTACCCACTGAATGTTTGATTACCTTCTGTAAGTACGACAGGATGCGATGCAGCCTGTATTACAAAGAACAGAAGCTATTTCTGTGAGTTCTACATGCTATCGGAACTCGTCGACTAGTTAGTTGTATCGCCACAATGGTTTTCGCATCGAAACTCCATGCCTCACTACTTTAAGTCAATACTGGTAATACACAAGAATTACAAAATTCCAATTTGAAACATACCAAGTCCTTAGCCTTGTAAATTCAATTTAATTAATCAAAAGCATTCCAGGCCATTTTTACTCATTTTGCATTTCATTCAGTCGTTGTTTTCATCTCCTCCAAATACAACATCTACATCACTTCGTGATTAATTTGTAAGTTGTTTAATAAGTGTAAATTATGAAGTATTTAAATTTATAAATCATTAAAATCGATTTTCAAGCTTCTCTTTTAAAACTTGTAGAATTTTAATGTGTGTGTGAGTTCCTAAGGGACGAAACTTTTGAGGTCGTCGGTCCCTAGACCTACACACTATTTAAACTAACTTATGCTAATAACAACATACACACCCATGTCCGAGAGAGGACACGAACCACCGCTGGGAGGGGCCGCGCAGTTCGAGATATATACACTCCTGGAAATTGAAATAAGAACACCGTGAGTTCATTGTCCCAGGAAGGGGAAACTTTATTGACACATTCCTGGGGTCAGATACATCACATGATCACACTGACAGAACCACAGGCACATAGACACAGGCAACAGAGCATGCACAATGTCGGCACTAGTACAGTGTATATCCATCTTTCGCAGCAATGCAGGCTGCTATTCTCCCATGGAGACGATCGTAGAGATGCTGGATGTAGTCCTGTGGAACGGCTTGCCATGCCATTTCCACCTGAAGCCTCAGTTGGACCAGCGTTCGTGCTGGACGTGCAGACCGCGTGAGACGACGCTTCATCCAGTCCCAAACATGCTCAATGGGGGACAGATCCGGAGATCTTGCTGGCCAGGGTAGTTGACTTACACCTTCTAGAGCACGTTGGGTGGCACGGGATACATGCGGACGTGCATTGTCCTGTTGGAACAGCAAGTTCCCTTGCCGGTCTAGGAATGGTAGAACGATGGGTTCGATGACGGTTTGGATGTACCGTGCACTATTCAGTGTTGTAAAATGCATTGCCGTTTGTTGCCGTTTGTTGCATTGTAAAATGTTAATTACATCCGGAGATATTGTAACCTAAAGTTGACGCTTGAGTACCACTCCTCCGCTGTTCGATCGTGTACACCACTGGTGATCGTCGAGGGGACACTGAATAGTGCACGGTACATCCAAACCGTCATGGAACCCATCGTTCTACCATTCCTAGACCGGCAAGGGAACTTGCTGTTCCAACAGGACAATGCACGTCCGCATGTATCCCGTGCCACCCAACGTGCTCTAGAAGGTGTAAGTCAACTACCCTGGCCAGCAAGATCTCCGGATCTGTCCCCCATTGAGCATGTTTGGGACTGGATGAAGCGTCGTCTCACGTGGTCTGCACGTCCAGCACGAACGCTGGTCCAACTGAGGCGCCAGGTGGAAATGGCATGGCAAGCTGTTCCACAGGACTACATCCAGCATATCTACGATCGTCTCCATGGGAGAATAGCAGCCTGCATTGCTGCGAAAGATGGATATACACTGTACTAGTGCCGACATTGTGCATGCTCTGTTGCCTGTTTCTATGTGCCTGTGGTTCTGTCAGTGTGATCATGTGATGTATCTGACCCCAGGAATGTGTCAATAAAGTTTCCCCTTCCTGGGACAATGAATTCACGGTGTTCTTATTTCAATTTCCAGGAGTGTATATAGGTTGTTACAAAAGGTACGGCCAAACTATCAGGAAACATTCCTCACACACAATGAAAGAAAATATGTTATGTGGACATGTGTCCGGAAACGCTTACTTTCCATGTTAGAGCTCATTTTATTACTTCTCTTCAAATCACATTAATCATGGAATGGAAACACACAGCAACAGAACGTACCAGCGTGACTTCAAACACTTTGTTACAGGAAATGTTCAAAATGTCCTCCGTTAGCGAGGATACATGCATCCACCCTCCGTCGCATGGAATCCCTGATGCGCTGATGCAGCCCTGGAGAATTGCGTATTGTGTCACAGCCGTCCACAATACGAGCACGAAGAGTCTCTATATTTGGTACCGGGGTTGCGTAGACAGGAGCTTTCAAATGCCCCCATAAATGAAAGTCAAGGGGGTTGAGGTCAGGAGAGCTTGGAGGCCATGGAATTGGTCCGCCTCTATCAATCCATCGGTCACCGAATCTATTGTTGAGAAGCGTACGAACACTTCGACTGAAATGTGCAGGAGCTCCGTCGTGCATGAACCGCATGTTGAGTGGTACTGGTAAAGGCACATGTTCTAGCAGCACAGGTAGAGTATCCCGTATGAAAACATGATAACGTGCTCCATTGAGCGTAGGTGGAAGAACAAACTAAAATGAGCTCTAACATGGAAATTAAGCGTTTCCGGACACATGGCCACATAACATCTTTTCTTTATTTGTGTGTGAGGAATGTTTCCTGAAAGTTTGGCCGTACCTTTTGGTAACACCCTGTATATATCATTTCATGTCTTTCGAGATCTGAAAACTTTGTCTATCTCAAAGAAGAATGATTTTGGTACTATTAACATTTCAGCAACGCATAGAAAGGGAGTAAGTGTTTCATTTGTAATAAGCGTCTGCGAATACTCGAGACAGTACTGCGATGTATGTGTGCGCAATGTGTGTGTTAATGTGTACTGCACGTATACGTTAGGGTAGGGGGGGGGGGGGATTGGAGGCGGGAGAGTGAAAGTGGTTCAGAATGGTTCAAATGGCTCTGAGCGCTATGGGACTTCTCAAGTCATCAGTCCCCTAGAACTTAGAACTACTTAAACCTACTTACTCTAAGGACATCACACACATCCATGCTCGAGACAGGATTCGATCCTGCGACCGTAGCAGTCGCGCGGTTCCGGACGGAAGCGCCTAGAACCGCTCGGCCACAGCGGCCGGCGCGAATGTGGAACACTTAGGTGCATAGATGTGAGACTTCTGAAATTAATAACAAGAATTTAATAATATCTTTTTTAACTATATATAATATACGAGGGCGTGCTGAAAGGTAATGCTCCGAATTTTTTATGTGAAAACTCTTAAAGCTTTATTTACATTTTACGTCTTTATTCTTTATGTCTACATACTTCTTTTTCAGCATAGCCTCTCTGGCGACAAACAGCTCTCCAAGTGAGAGGCCATTTTGTTGATACCGTCACCATAGAGCGTTTGATTTTGTTGATGGGGCCACAACCGCATATCTGCTTTCAAAGCTTCATCAGTATCAAAGTGAAGTTCTCAAATGTCTTCTGTAGTTTTGGAAACAGATGAAAATCGGAGGGGGCGACGCCGGGACTGGTCGGAGGATGATCGATTTCATTTACAAATCGCCATATAAACTGATTTAAATTAAATAGAAATCAATTCAAATTAATCAACATAAAAATGTATGATGAATTTTCTGCTCAGCATACTTCGTGTTTATGTATTCAGTTAGTATTGTGGGATCGACTGTGTTTTGAAACTACTTGTTAAATTTGCCTTGAAGACACATAAAAAGCTCTACCCTGAAAGGGTTATGTGATTTACCAAAAGCATACCACGTCCACTTCTCCATTTATCCGATCATTGTTCAAGTAACTTTGGGATTGCAGCCGAGTAACGTTGTCGACAATCACCAAAGGTTCGACAGGTGTCCACCTTGTCTTTTTCATTGAAAAACTGCAGCAAAAAAGCGCTGTGTTGGGAATTTAAAATCTCGGTTTGCAGTGCAGCTGCGTAAAGACAACACACACACGCCCACACTCACCCACGCACGCACTCGCGTATGCATAGACATCGGAGAGAGAAGCATTCCATGCAGAATTTAAGCAAAAGCCTCCACATCTATTTATAAGGTTATTTGCTAATTTAATTTTAACTACTTCGTCAGTAACACTATTCCAGTATCTGGAAGTGCATACAAAAGCTTCGTGTTGTTATATTCCATAGTATGACCGTTGCCAAGACAGTTTTCTGGAATAGCAGATTTTCTCGGCTGTTAGAAGCATGCGTGACTGTAATGCTCGATAGGCTGTTCGTTCACGGTCTTGATGCTCTGCCCAATATATGACATGCCACAACTAAAAGTAGTACGACAGACTCTCTTCTTACGCAAACCAAGATCATCCATTATGCAACATGAAACGACCTTAGTCTTACATGGGGGTCGGAAAGCATTTCACACCGTACTTCCTAAAAAGACGACCAATCTTGCTGGAAATGCCTTCTGCGTACGGCCTGGCCATTGGGTGCCACGTCGCTATTGTCATCACAGACCCAGTGCACGGCTGTTTGATAGTCCAATGCACTTCTCATCTGTCTTTCGTCGTGACCATTCTGACGAAAGCGACCTGAGGAAGGGATAACTCACATCACAAACTGTCGCGGTTTGAGGTGACGCGCCCCCTATACATCAATGTACGAATTATCTACATCAGGCTGAGCCGGATGATCACAACTACCAGCCTGTAGATACGAGTCAGCGTGATTAGGCCTCCTACAAGCGGCTTGTCTCAACGTACCATCAGCCTTTCTCCTGACCACCACATCAAGGAAGGAAAGCCATCCATCCTTCCCCACCTCTATTGTGAAAAAAATTTTGGGGTCGATTTAATTTAGGAGTTCTAATAGCTCGTTTAGTTCCTCAATGCCATGAGGCAAAACGGAAGAAGTGTAACGTACATATCTGAAAAAACAGGCAGGTTTCAAACGACAACTCCAGCGCATGTTCCTCGAAGTCTTCCATAAATGACTTTAAATTATGGATGACGACGAACCTCCCATTGCAGCCCCATCTGTCTCTTATCAGTAGCGGTCACTGAATAGAAAGTAAGTGGAAGCCAACATATGCTGAAACAAATCAGACAAAGGAATACGAGTGAAGAAATAGACTACATCAAAACTTAATAGAATATCAGAGACATTCAAAGGTACTCGGTCTAATCGACGTAAGAAATTCGCCTAGTTCTCAATGCGATGCTCACACCGACCTACTAGTGGACTCAACAAAGTAGTAAGGTGATTTGCTACACGGTATTCCGGAGCACCAATATTAGTCATAATCGGCATTAGAGGAATCCCTTCCTCGCGGATCTTCGGAAAATCATAGAAGCTACGCGGAACAGCACGATGAGAATTAAGACTCTCGATAGTCTGCTGTGCTAGGGAACTTTCCTTCTTCAGGCTACTAGCCTTTCTGTCAACACTTTTTATGGCGTCAGCATTGATCATGCGATACGGTGAATCGAATAATAGACACTGCATTTTTAATAGTAATAGTGTTTGTCCAAAACAACTGTAGCAGGGCCCTTGTCCGCGGGTAAACTAACAATATTCTGATCAACTCCAACTGAATGTAAGACAAGCCTTTCAGCTGCTATTATACTACACTTTGGTGGACGTATCCCAATCAACACACGACATGCCTCCCCCCAAACTCCTTTTCAAAGCAGCCGTTTAACAGAACTAATAAAATCAACCACTGGCTAATGGGCGTCGGTTCAAAATTTAAACCTTTCCATATCACGGATAAAACTGCGTCGTCGAAAGTTTCTTCCGCGAGATTTAACGCAGAACGTCCAGACATACTATTAGACCTCGAGAGCCACGGAAACGTTGAAACTTCGCCAACTGCCAGGCAGTTACGGAATGAAATTCTCAGTCAGTCTACGACCAAGTAGCACCGTCTAATCAGTCCCAAGAAAAAGTCGAAATTTTTGACGCAGTTATTAAATGAAGCCGAAACAGTTTCTTAGAAACAAAATCCAACTGTGAGTATAAAGCATCCTTTCACAAACTAGAGATAGGCCAGTGCGTTGCTTGATGAACTGGTAGCAAGAGAATTAATATGATGTACAACTTTGGCAAATGGAACAATATTTTGATCACGACACTCCAGCAAAACCGACTATTCATGCTGCAATATTACTCTGTTGTGGAAATACGATGTGATATGTGTTTACTGATCGCCAATTAAATCTGGGGTCTTGGGGATTCCGTAAAGGATGATCTTATTTTGCCTAAGGCTGTTGCCTATTGTACTCTTTGCAATTTTGGCATGTCATACATTGGTCAGCGCTTCCTATGAAATATAACAGCACGGAGATTCGGGCATCAGCTTCCAGCTGTTGGGATAGCGTTATAAACGAAGCAGTTGAAATTAAATTTACAAGTAATTTTATACATAGTGATGGAGGTTTTTGCTTAAATTCTGCGTGGAATCCTGCTCTCTCTCGTATCAAAAAACAAAGGGACGTAATGCTGCGTCAGCCGCTGGTTATTAATTTTAACTATCGGTAACTTCTGACTTCGGTCATTTTTGCTTGTGTGGTGACGCTAACAGTGTTGTGTGTGTATGTGTGTGTGTGTGTGTGTGTGTGTGTGTGTGTGTCTGTTTGTGCAAAAGGAGGTTTTAAATTCCCTAGCACAGAGCTCACTTGCCGCAGTTTTGCCTTGAGAATGACAGTGTATGCACCTGTCCAAATATCGGCGGTGATCGGCAACGTGGCCCGGCTTCGGTCTCTTAAGTATTTGAACACTGTATGCACCAGAAGGATCGTAGTTGTCCGTTTATTTATTTTACTGTCCGTCCCGTACATAATTTCATGATATACATCTATGATTTCATTGTAAACGTAATTAGTACTCTTTTCGATGTGTTGATATTTATGGCACACTCCTTTCATTCTGTACAAAAATATTTCATGTTAGTTCGGAGCCGTGCTCTATTACGTACATACATATTACTATAAATCTATTTTGTTTTTATATATTATCTATTTTTATGTTTTAAATAGCCTTATCAGGTTCCTGTTACTTATGTAGTGATACGTTCTATGACAAGTTAGCTTTCGTTCACGTGATTCCATGAAACTCGATGGATTAAATATAAAAGAAAATTAAATACATAATTTTAGTCGTACTAAAATTGATTTTTGGGCTGCTTTTCAAACTTCCTATATCAGCTTTTTCGTTAATTATTGTAGTTATCTGTAGAAATAGCACACATTAAAATAAGAATATTAAAACATACGAGGGCATTTCGAAAAGTAAACATACAATGGCTCGCAGTCCTTAAATAGAACATTTATTTAGAAAACGTCAGTTACAGCTTATTAACTGGATTATTTGTTATTTTTCGACATAATCACCCCTGTTATCCAAATATTTGTTAAGTCGGTGCACAAGCTTTTGTGTCCCACAGTCATAGAAGGTTGCCGCCTGTTGTCGGAACCACATTTCAACTTCATCTTTGATCTCTTCATCGTCGTGGAATGATTTTCCACCAAGATGTGACTTCAGGTAACGAAAGACATGGAAGTCGGTGGGCGCAAGGTCCGGGCTGCATGGCGGATGGTCCAATACATCCCATTTGATTTGTTTGAGTAGTGCTTTGGTTACGAGCCCTGTGTGAGGCCGAGCGTTGTCATGAAGGAAGCGGACTCCACTTGTCAGCATTCCCCTGCCTTTGTTTTCAATTGCCCTTCGAAGACGTTTCAAAGTCTGTCAATGTGCAGCAGCATTAACTGTCGTTCCAGGAGGCATAAATTCAAATAGAAGAATGCGTTGTCTGTCCCAAAAAACAGAAGCCATGATTTTCTTCGCTGAAATCGACGTTTTGCATTTCTTGGCTTTTGGTGAATTCAAATGGCGCCATCGCATTGATTGTTGCTTGGATTCAGGTGTATGGTGATAAACCCACGTCTTGTCACCTGTTACAATGTGATCAAGGAACTCATCACTTGCTTCAGCATACCGTGTGAGGAAGTCGAGAGCAAAGCCCATCCTTTTCTTTTTGTGTTCTTCCGTTAACAGTTTTGGAACCCAGCGCGTACACAATTTCCTGTACCCTAACTTAACGGTCACAACGTCATAAAGAGCTGTCATTGACACGTCCGGTATGATCTGAAGCAACTTGTCCAATGTGAGACGTCTATTCGCACGAATTGCTTCCTCTGTTCTACGAAGAAGGGCATCAGAGATCACAGATGGCCGATCTGTTCTTTGTTCGTCATGAACATCGGTCCTACCTTCAGAGAAATGTCGACACTAATTCGTTACATTTTGTCGATTCATAATGTTCCCATAAACAGAAACAATTTCTTCGTGAATATCCGCTGCCACTGGTCGCTGACCTTTTGCATGAAGAAAACGTATGACGGAGCGCACTTCAAATCTGGCGGGATTCTGAATCGGCGCAGTCATTTTAAACACGACCTACTCCAACCAGAAGCAACGTTCAACTGCCGAACGACTGCGAGGAGAAAGCTAACGGTTCAAGGTTAACACCAGTGTTGCCAACTTGCTCGCCAAAACTCTTCTGTTCTTCTGTCGTACGGTGTATCTTTACTTTCCGAAATACCCTCGTATATGGTTCAGGTTGTTCCACTAACATCTGTTCCCCCCTCCTTCTTCCTGGAATTTCGTGGTCGAAGCTTAGCATAGTTTTAAGGCCGCTGAATCTTATCACTTTATCCTTCTTCCAGTTCTGAATGTACTACTGTCCTTGTGAAGTCTAATGGTAACTGGGATACTGATGTAATTAGCCTTCAGTGTATTAACATGTAGAGAATCACTACTCTTTCTCTCAAATACTGTTAGCAAAAGATTTTGTTGGCATTGGTACATATACAATATTACTTTATTTATTTATGTATGTTTACTTAGCGTGACCAGACTGAGGCCTTCAGGCGCTCACCTTCGTCAGACTGGGAATAAAAAATACAAAAATATATCAAAAAACATTCACAATAATAGTAATAATAATTGGCATTAACAATAATAATAATAAAGGGCTTTAAGAATAACAATAATAACGATAAGTTTAACACATCTGTAGCCATGTTTAGTGTCATAAGAAGTGGGAGGGATCATGACAGATTAACATTTATTTAACGATTTTGTCTCTAATCCCAGGTTACATCTAACGCTGAAGTCACCATTTCCTCGATAAACGTAAACTTATTAATGGGTGCTTACATCAGATGTCGTTAAATAATTTTTTGCTCAAGTGAAACTTTTTACTACACTGGTAAAATCTAACATCTTGTTGTTGTTCCGTGTTACAATTGCAAACAGGGATGTTCAAAATCTATGAATCCCAGGCAATGAGGTAATTTTTACTCCTTGTACTTTTGTAATATCATTCGTCCGTTTCAGGTATTTAATTGAGCTACATACGAAAACAAAATCACCGCCTTCCTTTGTATTGTGTCTCACTGTTTAGAGGCACAAAACGCGTGGGTGTTTTCAGTATCATTGCCACAGATACTACTCTTTGTATGATTAATACCCAATGTTTTTTTCTGTACAATTAACAGAGATACAGTACTTCTATATATTCAAAATGGTTCAAATGGCTCTGACCACTATGGGACTTAACTTCTGAGGTCATCAGTCCCCTAGAACTTAGAACTACTTAAACCTAACTAACCTAAGGACATCACACACATCCATGCCCGAGGCAGGATTCGAACCTGCGGCCGTAGCGGTCGCGTGGTTCCAGACTGTAGCGCCCAGAACCGCTCGGCCACCCCGGGCGGCTTCTATATATTGCCTGCCTTATTTCTTACACAGTGCAAAAACACTACACTGTTCCAATTTTGGGGAACTTCTATCTTTCGTTAACGTTCTGTAAAAATTTTGCAATTACCTTTTGTATTACTTATTGGCCAGATGCTATCATCCCTACTTGCGCTTCATGGTCTCCATTAGCTTTTCTTTTCTGCAGAACTTGAATGGCTTTACCTCACACGTAATTTATTTGGTAACGTCATTATTTTCGTTACTGACTGTATTATGTGATTCGTCCCTCGAACCACACAAACATTTAAAGACATCTTCCAATCTAAGGCGAACAACATTGTAGTTACTACGCCATCTATAATTTGTGCTAGCACTTGTACAAGTAGAGAGCGTCTGCACTCATACTCCGCCAACCAATATGCGGTGTATGGCGGAGCGAGTGCCGACCGCGGTGCCGAGCGCTTCTAGGGGCTTCAGTTCGGAACTGCGCTGCTGCTACGATCTCAGGTTCAAATCCTGCCCCTGGAATGTACGTGCGTGATGTCCTTAGGTTAGTTACTAACTCTAGGGGACTGATGACCTCAGATGTTAAGTCCCATAGTGCTTAGTCATCATTTGAACCATATCACGTGACATAAGGACAAGCTGAGTTTCGCACGAGCGATGCTTTCTAAATCGGTGCTGATTCGTGGAAGAAAGCTTTTCTGTCTCAGGGAAATTTATTATATTCTAACTCAGAATATGCTCAAGAATTCTGCAGTAAACCAATGTAAAATATATTGGTCTGAAACAAATCTTATACCCAGCAGTCACATGCGATTTTTTCCTGTCGCATGGGTCTTAGCACTTGGCGAGAGATTCGCGATAAATGCCACCTAAGTAAGGGGATAATGGCGAAGCGTACTCTCTGTAAAAATGGAAATGATCGTATGCCGCCAGTGGCCGAGAGTTCCAAGATGGGAACTATGGCCCGCAAGTGCAAGACTTATTAAGTGCTACACCACATTGGGCGACTTCCGCGTCGACAATGGGAATGAAATGATAACGAAGACAGCACAACATCCAGTCCCAGAGAGGAGTGAGGGGAGAAAATCTCCCGCCCCAGCCGGGAATCGAACCCGGGACCCCGTGCACGGCATTACAGCGCGCTGACCATTCAGCTATTGTAAAAACGAACTGGGACTCCATGCTGATGTGGCATCTTGTTTGTTTTCACCTCTCTCAACTGTTTCCAACGCCAGGGATGCCTATTTCCATGTCCTCCATTGGGAGTCTGCGACGGTCAAACGATGGTATGTGTGTACGATCCTAATGTGTGAATGATTTTAAACGCGACATTTGAATCTCCATCTTATATTTTGCTCTTTTCTATTGCCATACCAGATCGGTCGCGTAGTGACAGAATAGTAGTTTTCGACCCGCTTAATGATTCTGCGTAGGATCAGAATTTTCTAGGGTTCTCGGCAAGATCTTTCGCTACCGTATGGCAGTGGAAGCTGTATGTTTCACGCATCGCTCTTATCACAGACACATGAATTTCTAATAACCTGGAAACTCAGAGATCTTTCTGCATATAGTGAAATGAATATTTTTCGTACTTTTGCGTAAAGGAAACAAAGGCAGCAGGCTGAGAAGTCGCGGCCCGACACCCCCCAGTGGCCTCGGTCGGATGTTTTGCAGGGAGCGCTACCTGGACCACGGCGAGCAAATTGTTTGCTCTGGGCAGCGTGGCCGGAAGATTTAATCCGACAACTGAAACACATCTCGGCGGGGCCGGCGGCGATGGCGGACGGAGCGGGCGCGGGGGAGGGTGCGGGGGCGGATTATTGACGTATCCATGGCGACGGGGGGCGCGGTGCGCGGCGTGCACAGCTGACCGCCGCTGCCTTATTGAAAGGCCGGCGGCTCTGCCAAACAGGCCAGCACGCCGGAAAATCTGCCCCGGCCGACACCTGCCCGCTTCCTGTCGCCTGCCGCCAGCCAGCTTCCTTCCTCTGAAACAGGAAAACACACACCAAACTCCGCGCCCTTTATTTACAATTGTCTGGAGTACATCTCAACAAGAGACTGTACAAAAGCCGCACTTCATTTTGTACTGCCGCACATACAACCAGTATCCGCAATCGGCATTTCAGACACGGATACGACATCCCACCCACAAAAAAATGGTTCAAATGGCTCTGAGCACTATGGGACTTAACTTCTGAGGTCATCAGTCCTCTAGAACTTAGACCTACTTAAACCTAAGTAACCTAAGGACATCAAACATATCCATGTCCGAGGCAGGATTCGAACGTGCGACAGTAGCGGTCGCGCGGTTCCAGACTGTAGCGCCTAGAACCGCTCGGCCGGCTCCCACCCACAGCCATTCCATGTCTTGTGTTTGCTGGTCGTGTGTCCTACTTGCGATTCCAGCAAAACACCTTCCATTGAAGTAGCTAATGAGCCAGAGATACCTGCTCCGTTACTGACATAGCTGTTGCATGTCCGCCCCGATAGATGAGTGGTAAGCGTGACGGATTGCCGTCCTACGGGGCCGGGTTCGATTCCCGGCTGGGTAGTAGATTTTCTCCGCTCAGGGATCGGGCGTTGTGTTGTCTTCATTATCATTTCCTCCCCATCCGGCGCACAAGTCGCCCAATGTGGTGTCGAATGTAATAAGACCTGCTCCAAGGCGGCCGGACCTGTTACAGAAGGAGCCTCCCGGCCAATGACGCCACACGCTCATTTGAAACGTCCCCTTAGAAAAATTATACATGACTGTGCTTAAACTGACACACAATATTTCTTAGCGCAACGCAATCTGACTTTGAGAAATCCCTACAAAGGAATGGCCCTGACTAACATTAATCTATACCTTTCACAAATCACTTACCCTACCAAAAATCTTCGTTACTCTAACTACTGCAATACGCCGAGCGCCACTACTGCCATTCGATTCCCGGCGGAGTCAGGGATTTTCTCTGCCTCGTGATGGCTGGGTGTTGTGTGCTGTCCTTAGGTTAGTTAGGTTTAAGTAGTTCTAAGTTCTAGGGGACTGATGACCGTAGCAGTTAAGTCCCAGAGCCATTTTTGAGTGCTCAGAACCAACCACTACTGCCAGCTAAATAAAAGATTCAAACTACTGAAAGCACTAACTACTGATAGGCATAGTTAGCAAATGAAAGATTCTAATAGAGAACAAACTATGTATTTACCTTAATAATCGTAATATATATAGCAGTTCATGACATCCATTCTGTACTCAAAAATCCGCCATCTCATTTCCCACATCCACCACTGCTGGCGGCTCACCTCCAACTGCGCATCGCTACGCGCTGTTCACATCCAGCTGCCCAACACTACAATGGCAGACAACAATGCAAACTAGCCACGGACTGCACACAGCACAGCCAGTGATTTTCATACTGAGCGCTACGTAACGTTGCCAATAAGAAAATATAAATAGCCTACTTACACATTTCGTAGTTATTGCATGCTTCAGAAACGGCCAGTCTTATGCTTACTTGTCTCTAAAGAAACCGGTGCACCTCATTAGTACGCATCTTGAAATGCGGTAGAGGTTGTTTAGCTACTCATTTATTAATTTGATATCATATCTTCGGTTTACTACCTAGAACTATCTACATAACGTGGCTGAACGATGGTGAAACAACGAGTTGGTGACAAGTTGTTGCCGGCCGCGGTAGCCGAGCGGTTCTAGGCGCTTGAGTCCGGATCCACGATGGTGCTACGGTCGCAGGTTCGAATCCTGCCTCGGGCATGGATGTGTGTGACGTCGTTAGGTTAGTTAGGTTTAAGTAGTTCTAAGTCTAGGGGCTGATGACCTCGGATGTTAAGTCCCATAGTGCTTGGAGCTATTTGAACCATTTGACAAGTTGTTGGACGATCACCGCTTATCACAGAATCTGTTATTCGCTGGGTTTACAACTGTGCAACAGTGTGTAGGTGGACTTCATGGTGATATGACGACTGCGTACAATGCTAGTGCTGAAACAAGTAGGCTCTAACACAAAAAACACTAGGAATTATCCGAATGTGGCGGAATCCGCAGATGTAATGTGCGTGTACAGACAAACAAATGAATACAATTCATGAAAAATTGGATGATTTATTCCAGGGAAGGAACTACACAAACGGAACAAGTCAATAACGCTTTAGTCCACCTCTGACCCTTGTGCAAGCAGTTATACGGCTTGCCATTGATAAATCGAGTTGTTCGATGTCCTCCTCAGGGATGTGGTGCCAAATTTTGTCCAACTGGTGCGTTAGGTCGTCAAAATGCCGGACTGGTTGAAGGGTCCCGCCCATAATGTTCCTAACGTTCCCAGTTGGGGAAAAGTCCAGCAACCTTTCTGGCCAAGCGAGGGTTTGGCAAGCATGCAGACAAGCACTAGAAACCGTCGCCGTGAATTGGCGGGCATTGTCTCGCTGAAATGTAAGCCCGCGATGGCTGGCCACGAACGGCAGCAAAACGGGGGTTAGAATATGATCGACGTACCGCTGTCCTGTAAGGGTGCCGTGTATGACAACCAAATGGGTCCTGCTACAGGGTGTTTCAAAAATGACCGGTATATTTGAAACGGCAATAAAAACTAAACTGTTCCTTAGAACAGAGGATTTTTCTGGTGTTGGAATTCCACCGCCTAGAACACAGTGTTGTTGCAACAAGACGAAGTTTTCAACGGAGGTTTAATGTAACCAAAGGACCGAAAAGCGATACAATAAAGGATCTGTTTGAAAAATTTCAACGGACTGGGAACGTGACGGACGAACGTGCTGGAAAGGTAGGGCGACCGCGTACGGCAACCACAGAGGGCAACGCGCAGCTAGTGCAGCGGGTGATCCGACAGCGGCCTCGGGTTTCCGTTCGCCGTGTTGCAGCTGCGGTCCAAATGACGCCAACGTCCACGTATCGTCTCATGCGCCAGAGTTTACACCTCTATCCACACAAAATTCAAACGCGGCAACCCCTCAGCGCCGCTACCATTGATGCACGAGAGACATTCGCTAACGATATAGTGCACAGGATTGATGACGGCGATATGCATGTGGGCAGCATTTGGTTTACTGACGAAGCTTATTTTTACCTGGACGGCTTCGTCAATAAACAGAACTGGCGCATATGGGGAACCGAAAAGCCCCATGTTGCAGTCCCATCGTCCCTGCATCCTCGAAAAGTACTGGTCTGGGCCGACATTTCTTCCAAAGGAATCATTGGCCCATTTTTCAGATCCGAAACGATTACTGCATCACGCTATCTGGACATTCTTCGTGAATTTGTGGGCGGTACAAACTGCCTTAGACGACACTGCGAACACCTCGTGGTTTATGCAAGATGGTGCCCGGCCACATCGCACGGCCGACGTCTTTAATTTCCTGAATGAATATTTCGATGACCGTGTGATTGCTGTGGGCTATCCGAAACATACAGGAGGCGGCGTGGATTGGCCTCCCTATTCGCCCGACATGAACCCCTGTGACGTCTTTCTGTGGGGACACTTGAAAGACCAGGTGTACTGCCAGAATCCAGAAACAATTGAACAGCTGAAGCAGTACATCTCATCTGCATGTGAAGCCATTCCGCCAGACACGTTGTCAAAGGTTTCGGGTAATTTCATTCAGAGACTACGCCATATTATTGCTACGCATGGGGGATACGTGAAAAATATCGTACTATAGAGTTTGCCAGACCGCAGCGCCATCTGCTGTTGAAAACTGTAACTACTGTAATTTCGAAAGTTTGTCTGCCTGAAAATGTACTGTTGTCCGAAGCATATTGCAACAAACGGTGTATTTCTATCGCTGCTCGTTTAGTTTTTATTGCCGTTTCAAATATACCGGTCATTTTTGAAACACCCTGTATGAAAAGAAATGGCGCCCCAGACAATTATCGCTGACTGTGGAGCCTTTTGGTGGTTGACAGGTTGGTATCCCACCACTGTCTCCTACAGGGTAGCCGCGCTGTCTCTGACGCTTTGCCTCGGCTCGCGCGGCTCCCCCGTCGGAGGTTCGACTCCTCACTCGGGCATTGGTGTGTGTGTTGTCCTTAGCGTAAGTTGGTTTAAGTTAGATTAAATACTGTGTTAGCTTAGGGACCAACGACCTCAGCAGTTTGGTCCCATAAGCCCTCACCACAAATTTCCAAAAAACTTCCAGGGCGTCTCCATACACGTCTTCGCTGGACTTTGGGGCTCTTTTCGAAACGGGCCTCATCACTGAAGACAGTTATACGTCAGTCAATGAAATTCCAGGACTTTCTTCTTCTTATATTTCCTGTTCTCCATGTTTCTCAAACCTATAGCCATTTTAACTAAGATATTCATTGCAGCAGCAACAGCCAATGCAGTTAGTTTTTCGGTAATCTTAGTGTATTTTGCCTTCACTCTTCACCATGGTTATTCATCCCTAACCTGGTCTACAAGTGCCTGTCTGGAAAACTGTCTGGTCGCATTACTTAAGTTCCATGGACGCTGCATGAAATGTATTGAACCTAGTTAGCCGTCCCATCAGTTTCTACCTGACCCACAGTTTGAAATGAAAGGAAGAATGATTAGATTTTAACATCCTGTCGATAGTGAGGTCATTTGAGATGGAGCAAAAGCTCGGATTACACAAGGATGAAAAGGAAATCGGCTGTGCCTCTGTGAAAGGAACCATCTTAGCGTTTTCAAAATGTTCAGACGTTCAGATTTATGTGAGTTCATAAGGGACCAAACTGCTGAGGTCAACGGTCCCTAGACTTACACACTACTTAAACTAACTTACGCTAAGAACGACACACACACCCATGAACAAAGGAGGCCTGGCCGGCCGTGGTGGTCTCGCGGTTCTAGCCGCGCAGTCCGGAACCGCGCGACTTCTACGGTCGCAGGTTCGAATCCTGCCTCGGGCATGGATGTGTGTGATGTCCTTAGGTTAGTTAGGTTTAAGCAGTTCTAAGTTCTAGGGGACTGATGACCACAGCTGTTAAGTCCCATAGTGCTCAGAGCCATTTGAACCATTTTGAGGGAGGCTTCGAACCTCCGGCGGGAAGGGCCGCGCAGTCCGTGACATGCCGCCTCAAACCACGCGGCCACTCCGAGCGGCCCCTAGCGTTTTCCTGTAGCGATTCGGTGAAATCACGGGTAACCTAAAACTGAATGGCCAGACGCGATTCTGAACCATCGTTCTCCAAAATGCAAATCTAGCACAGTTTCATTAGGCACGTATACGAAGTTCTGCAGGTAAGTTGCCACTTTTTCTTCTTCTTCTTCTTCTTCTTCTTCTTCTTCTTCTTCATTGTTCTAAATTTACCTGACAGGTGATGTACTAGAATCTAGCCAATGCTGTGGTACGTTAGTAGCTGCAAGATAGAAGAACCCTTAGTGTGCATGACAGCATGACTCAAGAACATTTGCAGTTCAACTTGTGATCAGCACTGTTACTAAATAAACTGGATTACAACTATAAAATCATAAACATAGTGATCCATTCCAAAATACAATTTGATGCATTACACTTAAGAGCCAAAGAAACTGGTACACCTGCCTAACATCGTGTAGGGTCCCCACGATCGCGCGTAAGTGCTGCAACAGAACGTGGCGTGAACTCGACTAATGTCTGAAATAATTCTGGAGGGAACTGGCACCATGAATCCTGCAGGGATGTCCATAAATCCGTAAGAGTACGAGTTGGTGGAGATCTCTTCAGACAGCACGTTGCAAGGCATCTAAATTATGCTCAATAATGTTCGTGTCTGGGAAGTTTGGTAGCCAGGGGGAGTGCTTAAATTCAGAAGAGTGTTCCTGGAGACACTCTGTAGCGATTCTGGACATGTGAAGTGTCCCATTGTCCTGCTGGAATTGCCCAAGTCCGTCGGAATGCACAATGGACATGTATGGATGCAGGTGATCAGACAGGATGCTTACGTACGTGTCACTTGTCAGAGTCGTATCTACACGTATCAGAGGTCCCATATCACTCTAATTGCACACGCCCCTCACTATTACAGAGCCTCCACCAGCTTGAACAGTCCCTTGCTGGCATCAACAGTCCAATGTCGGTGCTGATGGGCCCAGACGAGGCCTAAAGCTTTGTGTCCTGCAGTCACCAAGGGTACACGAGTGGACCTTCGTCTCCGAAAGCCTGTATCGATGATGTATCGTTCAATGGTTCGCACGCTGACACTTGCTGACGGCTCAGCATTGAAATCTGTAGCAATTTGCGGAAGGGGTTCCCCTTCTGTCACGTTGATGGTTTCTCTTCAGTCGTCATTGGTCCCGTTCTTGCAGGATCTTTTCCCGACTACAGCGATGCCGGAGATTTAATGTTTTACTGGGTTCATGATACTGACGATACACTCCTGAAATTGTCGTAAGGGAAAATGCCCACTTCGACGCTACCACGGAGAAGCTGTGTCCCATCTCTCGTGCGTCGACTATAGCACTACTGTATGACTCACTTAACTCTCGATAACCTGCCATTGTAGAAGTAGTAACCGATCTAACAGCTGCGCCAGACACTTGTTGTCTTATACAGGCGTTCCCGACCGCAGCGCCTGTTTAAATATCTCTTTTGCCTGTTTACATATCTCTGCATTTGAATACGTATGCCAATACCAGTTTCTTTGGCGCTTCATGTATATCTAGTGGTAAAACTAAAATGTGAACATTAACATTATATTTCATAAAAATTTCTCAGAATTAAGCACATATCTACATATTCCAAATCACTTCAGCAACGAAAATAAAAATTTCTAGAACTAGCATCAGAAAATCTGGATGATAATGGATATTTCATATTTTCAAGTGAGGAGAATGTATTATCCCCCGACGAAATTTTATCACTTTCGATACTTATTTCCATACTTGTGAAACAAGATCATATGAACACTTACTGTTGTCTGTGTGGCTGCTGTGGTGTAGAGAACTTTTACCTTTGACACAAATATAGCAAAATTCCGAAACAGTTAATTACAGGCAGTGCTAATATAATTACTCTTTTCAAACAGGATGAATGTAATTTGTGGCATATAATCAGCGATCATGTTAACCAAGTTATGAATTTAATGCATTCCTCGAAATGTTTGAACGAGCATGGAGCGGGAATGTATACAATTTTCTGGTCACAGGTAAAGAGAATAATTTAAATAACTGTCATCATATTAATTTTGATAAATGAATTTGTATTTGCGATCCTCCGCTACATCTCAGCAATTCTCCAATGTGTTATAAAGCGAGATGTTTGCTTACAAACCGTTCAGATTTTGATTAGGCAATGCAGCTGACAACAAATCTCTCAGTTCCATTGGACGAGAAGTTTAGCCTTAAAAGTCGGGTGTTAAAACCCTGGGGAAATATTTGTGCCAATCGCTAAAAAAAAAAAAAAAGCAGAAAGAAGGAAAATGAAACCTGAAGCTTAGTCCGTACTGGAAAGGGCATTCTCTACGGCTAGAGAGATTGGGGCAACTATTCCGACCAAGATGAAGGAGATGAAGCAAAAGAAAAATATGTATTTATCAAAGAACAAACTGGAGAATAAAAAGACTAATAGGATGAGGAAGATAGAAAAATTTTTTTTAAGAAAAGTCACGATAGAAATTTATGGCGGAGACAGGTGATAGACTGGCAGCATCATTTTTTAGTTAACCAATAGGCAGAAACTGTGATACAGTACGTGGTATCAAATTTGATACGACAGCAAAAGTGTGTATAGATGGTAATTCATATGTAACTAACTCAGAAAGTATAATAGCAGCTGAAAAGTTTGTGGGACAGATGTTGCATGGGACAAATGTTACATCAGAAAATAAGTACCAAACTACAGCATGCCATTTAAGAAACGAAGTTGACCTTCATATCTCTGAAGCGACCCCACCTAGCAACAAAGAACCAACTACATATTTTGGCACCCGTTGCCCCATGAATCTTTTGTTCCACAAATTTTTCAGCTCCTATTATACTTTCGGAGTTATTCTTGGTGGCAATAGTTAGTGAATCACCCTGTATAATATATTGGTTTGAATTAGATCTAAAACGAAATTAACGACTTGAGAGCTTCAGAGTTATGGTGTATGTTTAGGCCAAACAATAGACATAAGCAGAGCCCTCTCCTACATACTGTCAACCTCGGACGATATAAATGCACTCATATCGTTAGGTCAGCATTAAGGAAAAGGGTAATTCATTACTGGGAGATGATGACACACATACTGGTGTGGAAAATAATGAAATTGTGCTCAATATTGATGACTGGAAGGCAGTGCGTGTCAATTCTGTTCACAGGAATTATATGAATGAAATGGTGGAACTATTGGTATTGTTGCAACCTTTGAAAGCAGTGGACAGCAATTCACATGACAATGAAATAATATCAATTGAAGAGAAGCTTTGCACAGAATCGATGGAAGTTTATTATGGCTGTCGAAAAAAGTTAAAGATTCAGTTGCAGAAGGTGAAGTTGCAGAATGTGAAGTTGCATATGATGACATTAGACCAGTTGAACGACATACGTAAAAATTATGTTTTGCAGATTTGGAAACAGTTCACGTAATTACTTCATGATATTTCGTTTATCTAATGGATCGTCAGAGTAGGTAGTGAGAGATCGTAGTATTCGAATTCATTGGAGAACTGGAAATATAGACAGAATTGTAGCTCCAATATTACATCTACATAACTGCGTGCAATGCCTGAGGCAGGATCAAGATGCACGACTATCTTACCACGCAGGATGCTAGCGACAGCTAACGGGTGTTGTGCCTCATAAGACACACCCAGCTTGGATTACCTCACACGCCTTAAAAAGCAGTAGTTAATTTTTTTTACTGAAAACTGTGATACATTTCAGCACAGTGGCGGTGGGGGAGGAGGAAAGACACAGAGAGAGAGAGAAAGTGGGGGGGGGGAGACTCTAATTCCTTGACTAGGCGTATGTGTGGACTGTTCCAGAAATACACTCTAAGACAAAAGATAAAAACAAAAAATAACGACACACCACCAAGAAATTATCCGAATGGGACGAGAATAGGTAGTTGTGACGTACATGAACAGACAAACAAATTATTACAGTTTCAGAAAAATTGGACGATTTATTTAAGAGTAAAAGCCTCACCAACGGAGCAAGTCAATAACACGTTAGTTCATCTCTGACCGTTACGCAAGCAGTGATTCGACTTCGTATTCAGTTGCTGGATATCCTCCTGAGGCATATCGCAACAAATTCTGTAGAAATGGCGCGTTACATCGTCAGAATGCCGAGTCGGTTCGAGGGCGCTGCCATTAAGGTTTCAAACTTTCTCAGATGGGGAGACATCCGGCGATCTTTGTGGCCAAGGAAAGATGTGTCAAGCACGAAGACAAGCAATAGAGACTCTCGCCGTGTGCGTGCGAGTATTATCTTGTTGAAATGTAATGCCAAGATGGTTTGCCATGAAGAGCAGCAAAGGGGTCCTGCTCTGAAATGAAATGGCAATCAGGTTGGCAGCGGTGTCTCTAGACATGTGTCCGTTGGTCATCGGTGCCTGGAATCTCACTGACTTGAGTAGAATTGTCTTCACTGAAGAGTTTCATTTTGAACTGAGCTGCGATGACCAGAGAAGAGTTACTACTTCTTGTCTTCGTGTTTGCCCGGCCAGAAAAGTCGTCGGTCCTCTCCCCGACTGAGAAAGTTTGTAGCATTATGGGCAGTTCCACCCAACCAGTTCGGCATTTTGACAGTTTAACGTGCCGGTTGGGCAGAATATCGCTCAGGAGGGCACGCAACAATTGTCAGTCAATTCCGAGCCGAATAACTACTTTCGTAATGGCCAGAGTTGGCCCAACACGTTACTGACTGGATCGATTTGTGAAGCTCTTTCTCTTAATAAAATTATTTAATTTTTTTCTGAAAGCCGGCCGGAGTGGCTGAGCGGTTCTAGACGCTACAGTCTGGAACCGCACGACTGCTACGGTCGCAGGTTCGAATCCTGCCTCGGGCATGGATGTATGTGATGTCCTTAGGTTAGTTAGGTTTAAGTAGTTCTAAGTTCTAGGGGACTGATGACCTCAGTGGTTAAGTTCCATAGTGCTCAGAGCCATTTGAACAGTTTCTTTTCTGAAATTTTAATCATTTGTTTGTCTGCACAAATACGTCACATCTATTGATTTTTGTTCCATTCGGATAATTTCTTTGTGATCCCTTTTCTTCGTTCCATTTGGATAATTCCTTTGTGATCCTTTTTTCCTTTTTTAGTGTAGAACTCTCACATTCAAGGTTGAACTTGGTGGATTATGTGTACATCGGAGCTCCCATTCCTCTGAGATCATGTTCCTTCTAAGTTTGGGAAATCGGAATACGATGCTCCCATCAACAAAGTAGGACATGCTGACGAATGTCGACTAATCACTTTTTTGCATATTGGTACTTGATGACTGAACACAGCAGGTGTGTTATAAAAGTTGTACGGCTCGTTGCGGTAGTTGTTTTTGTTGCTATACCGTGAGAGACACTGCCTTCTACATCTACATCTACATTTACATTTATACTCCGCAAGCCACCCAACGGTGTGTGGCGGAGGGCACTTTACGTGACACTGTCATTATCTGCCTTTCCTGTTCCAGTCGCGTATGGTTCGCGGGAAGAACGACTGTCTGAAAGCCTCTGTGCGCGCTCTAATCTCTCTAATTTTACATTCGTGATCTCCTCGGGAGGTATAAGTAGGGGGAAGCAATATATTCGATACCTCATCCACAAACGCACCCTTTCGAAACCTGGCGAGCAAGCTACACCGCGATGCAGAGCGCCTCTCTTGCAGAGTCTGCCACTTGAGTTTGTTAAACATCTCCGTAACGCTATCACGGTTACCAAATAACCCTGTGACGAAGCGCGCCGCTCTTCTTTGGATCTTCTCTACCTCCTCCGTCAACCCGATCTGGTACGGATCCCACACTGATGAGCAATACTCAAGTATAGGTCGAACGAGTGTTTTGTAAGCCACCTCCTTTGTTGATGGACTACATTTTCTAAGGACTCTCCCAATGAATCTCAACCTGGTACCCGCCTTACCTACAATTAATTTTATATGATCATTCCACTTCAAATCGTTCCGCACGCATACTCCCAGATATTTTACAGAAGTAACTGCTACCAGTGTTTGTTCCGCTATCATATAATCATACAATAAAGGATCCTTCTTTCTATGTATTCGCAATACATTACATTTGTCTATGTTAAGGGTCAGTTGCCACTCCCTGCACCAAGTGCCTATCCGCTGCAGATCTTCCTGCATTTCGCTACAATTTTCTAATGCTGCAACTTCTCTGTATACTACAGCATCATCCGCGAAAAGCCGCATGGAACTTCCCACACTATCTACTAGGTCATTTATATATATTGTGCCTTCATTGCAGCTGCCATCGTTGTTCATTGTTTACTTCTTTTTGTAAGAGGAGTGTAAGTATGGCATGCAATACATACTGCAAATAGAATACTCTGCCTGTCAACGAGTTGTTTTAATGCGAGAAAGCAGTATTTGACTGCTTGCTTGGTACAGAACTCGACACATTTGCACATCAGCAGAAGAGCAGTAAGCATTGAAAGACAACTGCTGCTGGACAAGTTGCAGCGCCACCCAGTATTGAGCGCAGTATCAAATTTGGAGTGGTGGTGTTAGTTCATCAGAGAAATTTCAAGACTGCCATCAAGATTGTGAGCCATCAGTGATAGTGAACTTGACTTCATCAACAGCAGTAGCACTTGCACAATTTATTGCAAATGAATGAACATAACGAACACATCTGATTTCGAAAATAATGATGCATAATATCAGAAATTTCTTTGTATTTAAAATGTAAGTTTCTGTTCACAAAGTATTGCACAGTGGATCTGTAAGGGTTATTAATATTAGAGCTCTTAAAGGAAGATTATTGCGAGTCCTTGCTTAATTCGTAAGATATGATATTATCGTGCATCACTGTGCACGGTTTGACATCCATTGCTGAATAAAAATGTCCTCGAAACACGCCAATGTAGTTATGCACGTTCTGCCGTTCCTACGTGATTTCTAGTATCATCTTCCCAAATTCCAACAAGCCATCACCCTGGTGCTTCCTTATCTTTTTCAGTCCAACAAAGAAGTTCGTTGGTCCATCTCCCATCTGTTTGCCTGCCTACTATCTGGAGTACTTTACTTACATCCCAGTTCTATGGCGTCATCATGCGTCTCCTACCGTCGTAACTAAATAATCACATCCCTGTATTTCACTTGCCATTAAAAGAAAACAGCCAGTCACAAAGAAGCAGAAGAGCTGTGATGTTGGCCATGTTCAAAGGTATCTTAATAATCAGAATATAGCACCAAAGTTTTGAAGTGTTCAATTATTTATCGAAAGTACGTGAGATCTGTAATTTACAGTAAATCTACATGTGAAAGATATGTCAAAACACGTTAGCAGGGCAGAAGTTTTTGGTCAATGAGCATAGTTTGATTGTAGTACTATTGCAAGACAGAATGGAATGTTAAAATTAAATATTTACAAGTGCACAAGTCTGTATTGTTTATAACACTGCTCGTGTCACCACTAATGATACAACTTACATGATAAGCTGCACTTATCAATGAGCATAGTTGGATTCTTGTACCACACTTGGTATATGGCGCATTTATAATTCCCAAATCCACACTGCCTGTCAAAAATTATAAGCTTTGTTACCCATAACGCTGTTGCAGTGTTTAAATTCTTCTGTAATTGTGCAAAAAAATGTGGTTAATGTAATATGCTATGCAGATAGTTGACATTTCGTTTTCATCTTCAGTAAGGCTGTCTACTAACATAACCTATAACTACACAAAACACTTGTTGGTTAAAATACTACTCTAAGCAGGCATTCACTGAGAGTCAACATAAATAAATAGTCTGAGTTACTGTTCTATAACTGCCAGCTACTGGAAGAATGAAGTGAATGTACATCTTACACTTACTGCCTAATACGCGGCTGTGAACTCAAAAACGAAATGGTACAATGCTAATTCCACTTATAAATCTATAATACACTCCTGGAAATGGAAAAAAGAACACATTGACACCGGTGTGTCAGACCCACCATACTTGCTCCGGACACTGCGAGAGGGCTGTACAAGCAATGATCACACGCACGGCACAGCGGACACACCAGGAACTGCGGTGTTGGCCGTCGAATGGCGCTAGCTGCGCAGCATTTGTGCACCGCCGAAGTCAGTGTCAGCCAGTTTGCCGTGGCATACGGAGCTCCATCGCAGTCTTTAACATTGGTAGCATGCCGCGACAGCGTGGACGTGAACCGTATGTGCAGTTGACGGACTTTGAGCGAGGGCGTATAGTGGGCATGCGGGAGGCCGGGTGGACGCACCGCCGAATTGCTCAACACGTGGGGCGTGAGGTCTCCACAGTACATCGATGTTGTCGCCAGTGGTCGGCGGAAGGTGCACGTGCCCGTCGACCTGGGACCGGACCGCAGCGACGCACGGATGCACGCCAAGACCGTAGGATCCTACGCAGTGCCGTAGGGGACCGCACCGCCACTTCCCAGCAAATTAGGGACACTGTTGCTCCTGGGGTATCGGCGAGGACCATTCGCAACCGTCTCCATGAAGCTGGGCTACGGTCCCGCACACCGTTAGGCCGTCTTCCGCTCACGCCCCAACATCGTGCAGCCCGCCTCCAGTGGTGTCGCGACAGGCGTGAATGGAGGGACGAATGGAGACGTGTCGTCTTCAGCGATGAGAGTCGCTTCTGCCTTGGTGCCAATGATGGTCGTATGCGTGTTTGGCGCCGTGCAGGTGAGCACCACAATCAGGACTGCATACGACCGAGGCACACAGGGCCAACACCAGGCATCATGGTGTGGGGAGCGATCTCCTACACTGGCCGTACACCACTGGTGATCGTCGAGGGGACACTGAATAGTGCACGGTACATCCAAACCGTCATCGAACCCATCGTTCTACCATTCCTAGACCGGCAAGGGAACTTGCTGTTCCAACAGGACAATGCACGTCCGCATGTATCCCGTGCCACCCAACGTGCTCTAGAAGGTGTAAGTCAACTACCCTGGCCAGCAAGATCTCCGGATCTGTCCCCCATTGAGCATGTTTGGGACTGGATGAAGCGTCGTCTCACGCGGTCTGCACGTCCAGCACGAACGCTGGTCCAACTGAGGCGCCAGGTGGAAATGGCATGGCAAGCCGTTCCACAGGACTACATCCAGCATCTCTACGATCGTCTCCATGGGAGAATAGCATCCTGCATTGCTGCGAAAGGTGGATATACACTGTACTAGTGCCGACACTGTGCATGCTCTGTTGCCTGTGTCTATGTGCCTGTGGTTCTGTCAGTGTGATCATGTGATGTATCTGACCCCAGGAATGTGTCAATAAAGTTTCCCCTTCCTGGGTCAATGAATTCACGGTGTTCTTATATCAATTTCCAGGTGTGTAGATACCAAAATACGTAAACACTTAAGCTTTTGGGTCATATGACTTGTTAAGGTTAAGTTTCTGATGATGCAAAGATCGAACTTTAATTAGCTAATGTTTTCAAAAGCTTTTCAGTAATTCCTCGACTCATCAAGTAAGGTACCATTTTAGAAGGAAAGAAGATAATACATCATGAACTTCCTGCCAGATCAAAACTATGTGGCACATCAAGGCTTGGCCTTGGAACTTTTCCGAGATAATAAAACATCTTCTACACAAGAAAAATATATTTCACATTGCTGCCTGATTAAACATTTTTTTTAATTACTAACGATCATGAATACACCTGTGGTTGTGTTCCACTGGTGTCCTTACATTGAAGTCACAGGTTCTGGCATTTTAGTGGAACAAACTGTACTAGAAATAATGAGTTTTGACAAGATGTTCAGTGTTTTAAGACTTAAAGTACAATTTTGTGCAACAGGAGTATATAACTTTGTAATGCACGAAATAGGAAATTAAAACACACAACAGAATAAGGTCAAAAACACACCCACAGGTTGCTTACCTTAATATGAATGTATAGTTACATATCTCAACGTCTACAGACGTTAAAGTAACCTCTGGCGTGCCACAGGGGAGTGTTATGAGACCACTGCTTTTCACAATATATATAAATGACCTAGTAGATAGTGTCGGAAGTTCCATGCGGCTTTTCGCAGACGATACTGTAGTATACAGAGAAGTTGCAGTATTAGAAAATTGCAGCGAAATGCAGGAAGATCTGCAGCGGATAGGCACTTGGTGCATGGAGTGGCAACTTACCCTTAACATAGACAAATGTAATGTATTGCGAATACATAGAAAGAAGGATCCTTTATTGTATGATTATATGATAGCGGAACAAACACTGGTAGCAGTTACTTCTGTAAAATATCTGAGAGTATGCGTACGGAACGATTTGAAGTGGAATGATCATATAAAATTAATTGTTGGTAAGGCGGGTGCCAAGTTGAGATTCACTGGGAGAGTCCTAAGAAAATGCAGTCCATCAAGAAAGGAAGTGACTTACAAAACACTCGTTCGACCTATACTTGAGTATTGCTCATCAGTGTGGGATCCGTATTACGTCGCATTGACAGAGGAGGTAGAGAAGATCAAAATGGCTCTGAGCACTATGGGACTTAACTTCTGAGGTCATCAGCCCCGTAGAACTTAGAACTACTTAAACCTAACTAACCTAAGGACATCACACACATCCATGCTCGAGGAAGGATTCGAACCTGCGACCGTAGCGGTCGCGCGGTTCCAGACTGTAGCGTCTAGAACCGCTCGGCCACCCCGGCCGGCTTAGAGGAGATCCGAACAAGAGGGGCGCGTTTCGTCACAGGGTTACTTGGTAAGCGTGATATCGTTACGGAGATGTTTGGCAAACTCAAGTGGCAGACTCTGCAAGACAGACGCTCTGCATCGCGATATAGCTTGCGGTCCAGGTTTCGAGAGGGTGCGTTTCTGTATGAGGTATCGAATATATTACTTCCCCCTACTTATACCTCCCGAGGAGATCACGAATGTAAAATTAGAGAGATTCGAGCGCGCACGGAGCTTTCCGGCAGTCGTTCTTCCCGCGAACCATTCGCGACTGGAATAGGAAATTGAGGTAATGATAGGCACGTAAAGTGCACTCCGACACAGACCGTTGGGTGGCTTGCGGAGATTAAATGTAGATGTAGATGTAGATTTCTACCCAGAACGAAAATTCGATCATGCACCAAAATAAAATTATTTCTGAAAATATACAATATTTCAACTACAAAAAACACATGTAGCTATGGTCGTAACCTAATTCGTCTCCAATATTAAAATTAAATTCGAATGGCTCACATCATAGCAAGACAAATAACACTTAGAGTTTAAGCTGCATTTATCGAAGAGCTTAGTATAATTTTAGATGACAGATTAAGGATTCCTAATATTGTAGGTATTTATTATCAAAATACTTAAAGAGTTGTTCGATAACATTACAAAATATGCATAGGCACTACTTAACATTTAATTTACAGTTTTAAGTGCACTTGTTGATGAGAATTTTGTTGATTTTTACTATATTTTAAAGTAACCAAGAATTGTCTCTTTTATTCATCAGAACAAACATAGCACTACTGGTGCATCTTACAGAAAAAAGTGTACTTGTCTATGACTGACTTACACTGTCACATAGTGGACACTATATGATATACGAATGAAACTGCATACTGCATGACAGTAACACTCATTCGTATAGGTCAGAAATGAGGCTTGCAACGCTTTCCACTAACCACTTTCAACTACTTTTCAGTCATCGAAGCAATACAGTGACTCCATACTAAAGTACACCCTTTGTCGTGGACTACAAAGTGTTTGTCAGCTTTTGCTGATAATCACAATTTACGTCACACAATGGAGTCTTCACGATATTCTACCTCATATATGGCTGAGATGTAGCAAAATCGTAAGAAATTGTCCTATATATTGACATGTTCAACATGAACTTTAAAAATAGTTGATGTTATAGCAAAATTAAAACAAACTATCCCTTACACTGTCATGATTCGTTGAAATTGTTACAAACTGCTCCACACATCGCTATAAGCAACAAATTTGTGACAAACTACCCCATACATCGACAGGTAATAGAAAAATTGTTGAAACTACTCTGTGTATCACAATGTTATAGAAGAATTGTAATTAGTTGTTTTATACATTTCTGTAACACAGAAAATTTATGTTTGACTGTACAAAAACTGTTTCTACATAGAAACATAGGAGAGTACATGCTGCTACGTAAAGTAACCCAGTGTAGATATAGAATCACACTGCCTGTGGAAGGAGACTGGAGCACTCCTGTGGCTCTTGCCTTTGGATGGCAAGTAGTAATAGATAGGGCAGAGTCTGCCCAGGTGTGTGAGGCTCAATGTATTTCTTCAGCACTCCCTCCAGGACAGCATTGGTCATTCTGTAAGTATAAACTGTTTTCTGTCTTCCTAATTTTCGATCTTCTTAATACTAAATGGTTTGTTTTGAGTATTCCTGCTTCCTAATAAGGTATAAGTTAATAGGAATGTAAAGCTCCAACATTTTTCTTTTTTAAGTTTGAAGTAGTCAGATAAACTTCTTTTTATATACATGCACAATTTCACATTGTGAAAGCATGACCCGGCGTAGGTGCTAGGCGGCAGGTCATTTCTAAATGGAAGCAAATAAAATAAAATTGTTACAGCAAATGTATAACGAATTTCCTCTTACATCAACACTGAATTTCAACTACTGGACCCCAAACAATATCCGAACACCAGAATCTGACCAATTGACATGCACTCAATTGTGAATTCCATTGTAGTCATATAAATGTGGATGTAGATATGTGTGTGCTATAGCCTGATGGTGGTAATCAGCCACTGGTGGCTAAGAGTCTATCGTGACACCAGAAGCTAACCATGTTTGTACCATAAGCTAGCACTATGTGTCTGCTATTGGATCATATATAATATCTTAAGAATCAAACAAAATACAACAACTTTCCCCATGCATCACCATTGTTATGTGAAATTGTTATAAATGTCCCATGACATCAGCAATGTTACACGAAATTGTAACAAACTGCCCCATACTCCACTAAGTAATCTGTGACTTGTTTCAGCAAGTTTTGATTTGCTCAAACAAGCAAAGGCCATTGGTCAGTATGTTGAGAGTTCTTGATTGAGCAAGTAAAGCCTTGTTCCAGCAAGCAATATGCTGAGTTATATTTGTGATCCGACTTACACAGGTCATTACCATATCCATGACAATATAGATGGTGCCCAAATTATTTTGATGTCATCATGATATCAAATGCAGGATGTTGACATTGACTGCATGTCACAATCCAAGATTATTTTGATGGCCAATACAATGCTGTGCTGATAGTGACATTGTGCAGCAACCTATGCATGATGTCATTATATTAAGGGAAGTCATGACCTGTGATGTCATGGATAGGGTACATTATTAAACATTTTGCTCATTCGAACAGATCTTGACCTGCTCAAATTGACAAGTATCAACTAGCTAACTAATCGCTTTTCCTTGTTAGAACATCTCACAGTTTACAGGAACACGTCTCAACTTCCTCAGCCAGTGATATTTGGAACAGTTTTGTGTAAAAGAGATGATGTTTGGGTCATACTGTGACAATTTCATCTAACAGTTTTTGTTACATTCATGGCTGTTTTTAATTATTTTATGTCTGCTAAAGTACTATTTGCGTTTCTGTACAGTAATTTTCTTCTCTTATTTCATCATACTATGAATTTCATTAAAGTTGTATTCATTGATTTTCTGTTATTATGTTCATGCTTGCAGTATCTTTCTCCTTTTATTAAAATATTTCATAACTTTAAATGCCCTGTTCTGTCTTCTGTGAATATCAGTTTTTGTGTTACCAATGAATCTTTCCCAGGATTCACTATGAATATCTCTTAAAATTTTTTGTTTTATTTCTATTGTGATTATCTCTTTACAAGCATGGGTGATTGATGTTTGGTAAATAAACATTGTAAGAAGATTGTTTACCTTTAATATTGTTGGCTAGTTCTGTATTCCATATTCATAACTCCTTTTCCAGTCTAATATTCTATTTTTGCCTAGTACCACATTAGCTATTTTCAATATTGCTGATTTTAATCTGGGGCAGATTGTTCCAATTTTTTTCGAGTGAGTAGTTTGCCATTACCAGGAAGTCTGGCTTGAATCAGTGCATATAGTGCTGACTGAACTTTGGTTGGTTTGTGCCTGTTGTATATGGTGTCCACTAGCACAGCGCCTGCATTCTACATATTTCAGTATCAAAAAGGGAGACACCAACCACTGCATATGCTGCACACTGATCATCAGATTCTGATGTGAGTGCTTTACAGGGTGTATACATGCACTGTTTCTGGCAGTGTATCGATTCCAGCAATGAAGCAAGAGGCTCCGATGACCTCATACACTGTACTCTGCTAGTGAATACCCGCAGGTGTTGAGTCAGTATTAGTTAAACCAAGACCAGTATTTGATAAACAATCTCAGCATGTTTGCCCCAGTTTATCAGAATTTAGAGTGATAACTGTTACATATGCAGCAATCTGTTACAGTTCTGCTGTATCATAGCAATACATGGGGCTATTTGTTACAAAATTGCTATAACCTGTCAATAGATGGAGCGATTTCTTACATTTGAACCGTAACACACAACAATTTCTTACAATTTTGCTATAACATGACAATGCATGGGGAACTTTAATTACATTTTGTTGCAACATGTTAATGTACTAAGCATTTTGTTACAATTATGATGTAATGTAGCGATGTATAGAGCTGTTTGCCACAATTTGACTATAACAAGATAGTATATAGAGTAGCTTGTTTCAGTTTTGTAATAACATGGGTAATTAATAACGTTTTACCGTAACATGTCAATGTATTGAGCACTTTCTTATAATTTTCCTGTAGCATAGTAATGTATGGGTGCAAATACTCACCTAGACTCCATTGTGCAATAGCATAATTTATGATTATTGCCACAAGATGACAAACATTTTTTACTACAGGATAAACGGTATACTTTAGTGTGGAGTCAGTGTAATATTTCGGGTAAGCAGAAAAGTTCTTGATTGTGGGTAGTTGAAAGCTCTGCAACCCTCGTTTCTTACCTATACAGATGTGTATTAGTGCTGTTCAGTATGCAGTTTCATTTGAGTATTATGTAGTTTGTGTGTTACAAGGTCAGTCAGTCATAGACAAGTGCACTATTTTCTGCAGGACAAACCATTAGTGCTATGTTTGTTCTGATATATAACACAGACAACTTACTTTAAAATGTATTTACTTTAGAATGTAGTAAAATCGAAAAAAATCTTATCAACGAGTACACTTAAAATTGTTAGTAATGCCCATGCATATTTTGTAATGTTACCAAACAAATCTATAAATATTTTGATAATAAATACTGACAATTTTTGGATTCCTTAATGTGTCACTAAAAATTATACTACACTCCTCGACAAGTGTAGCTTAACCACTAAGTTTTATCAGTCTTCCTATGATATGAGGCATGCCAATTTAATTTTAATGTTGGAGGACAAGTAGGCTATGACCATAGCTGGATGTGTTTTTTGTAGTTGGAATCTTGTATATTTTGATAAATAATTTTATTTTGGTGCATGATCGAATTTTCATTGTGCATCAGAGATATATACTTATACATGCATGTTACAACAAGCATTCTGTGTGCTTTGAAAAATAATTTTACATTGGTGCATAGATCATATTCTTGAGATACGGAACTTCCCTCTCAGTGTGGAAGCTTTTTCCATAATTGTCTTTCACTGCATTCCGTTGTTTATTTTTATTTCATATTTTGTACATTACAAAGTTATCTATTTCTATTAAACAAAAATGTAATTGAAGCGGTAACACATTAAACACTCTCTCATAATTCATTATTTATAGTACAATTTGTTGTACTAAAGTGTCACAGTGTATGACTTCAGTGTATAGGATACCAATGGAACACAACCAGTGGTATTTTCAGGATTACCATTAATTAAAAAAGCTATTTAGTCAGGAAAAAATCTTAAATGTATTTTTCTCTTATAGTACATGATGTATTACCTTCAACTCCCCTAAAATGATATATCATTTATTTGCTAATTTGAAATTGGCTAATTTCAACTACCATGTATTTGCCAAGGACATATATAGTAAGTATTATGTCACACACGATGTGGCATATAATTTATGAATCTGCGTGTGAAGCATCATTTGAAACAGTCCATATACACAATAGCTCAAGAAAAAAGACTCCGTCCTTCAACCACAAGCCTACATTATATCATGTGCAAATCATAACTAGTCAACATACAGCTGTATGTTGAATAATAGTGATTCATACATGATGTGATATTCTGTCATAATGGAGGGATGATGTTTTAGTCTTTAAGTTACACTGTACATGGACTGTTTCATTGGTGGCTTCACATGTGGATTGATAACTTAACTTGTATACCAGTTAGTTAGTTGGTTGTGTGTTCCATTGATCAGTCACACGGTATGGTAGCCGCTATGATGTGGAACGTGTCAAGTGCGCAAGAAATGAACATATGGAACAATTTGTTTTAAATATATATATTTTCTTGAATAGGAATAAATAAACCTATAAATATAGTACATGCATTTTGTGCCAGTTAAGGGAATGGGGTAAATAATAGAAACATTTATCTTTAACTCTGTATTGTAATATATATACACATTAAAATATATTTTAAAAAGATGCCTACAAGATGTGTGACTATGAACCCCACACATTATTCTAACCCCTTTCTTTTGAGCAGTGAATACTTTTTGTCTAAATGTTGAGTTACACCGAAATATTGTTCCGTATGATATCAGAGAGTGAAAGTATCCAAAGTATGTTAGCTTATTAATTTCTGTATCCTCAAAATTGGCAATTATTCTGATCACAAAAGTTCTTGAACCTAGTCGCTTTAGGAGATCCAAAAGATGAATTTTCCAATTAAGATTCTAATCTATACGTACACCCAAAAACTTAGTATGCTCTACCCTGTCTACTGACTTCTGTTGATGCGTAATATTTATTGAAGGAACTGTACTTTTTGCAGCAGAAAATTGGATGTAGTGTATTTTTTCAAAGTTTTGAGCAGGACCATTTGCAGGAAACCAGTTAATGACTTTTCCAAAGACCTTATTTCTATTATTTTCAATTGGACTTTCTCTTACTGGATTAATAATGATGCTTGTATCATCAGCAAACAGTGTCAGTTCAGCTTCCAGTTTCAGATAGGAAGGGAGGTCGTTCACATATATCAAGAACAGAAGGGGCACATGATTGAACCCCGTGGAACAGCTAATCTAATTTTACCCAAGTTAGATGAGGTGGCAAACTTAATTAAATCACTTGACCCATATAAGGAAATTTTTTGCCTCCTGTTCTGTAGGTATGACTTAAACCACTGATATGCTGTTCCATTTATACCATAGAATTGCAATTTCTGTAATGTAATGTCCTGGTTCACACAATTAAATGCTTTGGACAAGTCATAGAAAATTCCTGTTGGTGACCTTTTACTATTTAAAGACTATTATGTGGACAGTGAAATTGTATACTACTGTCTCAGTGGAACAGCATTTTTGAAATCCAAACTGTGATTTACTAAGTATCCCATTACTTTTGAGATGGCTGACCTCTCTTGAATACATTACTTTCTCGAAGATTTTTGAGAATGTTGTAAGCAAGGATACTGACCGATTATTATTGACATCTGTTGTGTCCCCCTTTTTGTAGAGAGGCCTGGCAATGGCATATTTTAACCTGTCTGGGAAAACATCTTGAGTTAGTGATGCATTACATATGTGACACAGAACATCAACTGTAATTGCTCCACATTGTTTTAATATCTTATTGGAGATGTCATCCACTCCAACAGAACATTTATTTTTCAGAGAATCTATAATTTTACTTATTTCACAAGATGTTGTTAGGTGAAACTTAATCTGACTAAATTTTTTCAAAACATACTCTTCCATGTACTGCCTAGCTTTTTCTTTTGAAGTGTTCTCCCCAATTTTTTCTCCTACACTTAAGAAATTATTGTTAAATACATTAGCTACTTGTGTACTGTTGGTTAGGATGGTCTCATTCTCTTTAACAGTAATACTACCTACCCCAGTGGTTACTTTTCCTTTCTCGTTTCTAACAACATACATTTTTCATTTTATTTCTGAAGACACTTTAATTCCTGTAGTAATCCAAGGTTTCTTTGAAAAATGTGTGGTGTTACACTTAGTAATTTTCTTTAGCAAACAATGTTCAAAGAGGGATACGAATTTATCAAGAAATATTTTGCACTAGTCATTAGCATTTGGCTCATTATATACATCTCCTCAATTAACATTTATTAAGCTTTCTCTGAAGTGCTGTATAGACACCTGGCTGAGCGACCTCACACTTTTACTTAATGGTTTCTGAGCTGTACACCCTGTTAGGTTTTGTAAGTTAATCAGTTGTGCATCATGGTCTGACAATCCAATTACCACAGGGAAAGCACATGTTTGTTTTTCATCCTCTTTCTGTACAAATACCTTATCTATCAGTGTGCTACTGTCCTGAGCTATACATGTAGGGAAACGTATCACTGATTCTAAGTTATATCTTGTTAATAACAATTATAGTTCACTTTTCTTATCAGAATTACTTAGAAAGTTTACATTGAAATCACCACATATTAATGACTTCTTCTTTTTGTCTGACAGACAAACTTTTTTGTGAACAGCTCCCAGTCTCCTAATGGGGACATGTAGACTGTTGCTAATATCAATACTACATTATCTAGCTGAAGTTCACATGCACAAACCTCAAAGTGCTGATCAACAAAAAATTTACTTGCGTCTACAATTCTGCATTTATACCCTTGTTTTATGAAAATGGCAACTCCTCCTTTATCCAACCTAGATCTACAAGTGTAAGATGCCAGATTGTATCCACTTATACTGACACTATCCATGCCCACAGTTACATGGTGTTCAGACAGACACATTATATTAATTTCATTCTTATATTTAAGATCATCTAAACACACTGAGAGCTCATCTACTTTATTTTTTATTCCCCTGATATTTTGATGAAGTATATTGACACTGCCCCTAGCTTTACCCCAATTAACTGTACGTGAAGTTTCTTTTATTCTATTTATCTTGATTGTCATCTGTCTGGACTTTGGCTTTAACCTAAAAAACCTCCCTGCCTTGACCCATTAACTACAGGGCTCACCCTTTGTGTGACAGTGGACCCCCTTCAAGTTTCTGCTAATAGAGAAGCTAATTTACTTTTCCCCAACCTATTCAGGTGCAGGCCATGTGTAGTGTATCCCCACCTACGAATAGCATTTACTGGTACAACACTTATGTGAGATTTTTCCGGTGTCTGGAGCATCTTGTTCAACTCAGTGTTAACATGCCTTACAGCAGTGTTTACCCAGGGCTGATCAGGGCGCTGGAAGATCTCCACAAACCTCACATTTGTGTGCTCAGTTTCTGCTCCTATTTTATCCAGGTCACTCCCAATACTGTATGTTGGATTTATAACGAGGCTGTTTCCTGCTCCACCAACTATAATTAGCTGATATTCCTTCTCAAAATCCCTGCATTAGACGTGAAATAGTTCATGCTATTAATATACATGTGCTTGATAATGAAATGATAGTCGAAATTGGCCAACTGCACAACAAATAAAAGATGTAAGTATGCAGCCTACAATGGACTATGTTTTCTTTTAAGAAACCTTCAAATAGATCTAAGATTGGAAACCCAATATCTTAAAGTATTTTGATAATTATTACAAACATTTTAGATGACGAATTAACATTGTACCTCTTAATCTGGAAGTTCACAGCAATGTACAGTTTGCCTCCTTAGCGTAGTATTTTATGTTCTAGGCCTTGTCAGATTCTGTTATGTGTGTGCCCACAACTAGGACTAAAATGAATTGGCAGCTATTTGCTTAGTATGTTATTTTAGCAGCACATGCTGTAGACAGTTGTACAACATTTAAAATGTGGAACTAGCATTCGTACAGTTAGTTACTTCGGAAGCTCACAGTGATGTTTAAAGCAACTATTTAGGTAGATATTTTAGAGGTTGATATAACCTTTCTGACACTTGACATAAACGTGTGTGTGTGTGTGTGTGTGTGTGTGTGTGTGTGTCTGTCTGTCTGTCTGTCTGTGTGTTGTTAGCAAAGCAAGCATATTTTTACAGACGAGACGGAGTTGAAAATGTTTTACTGTTGCTTGCACCAATAGCTGTTAGAGATCGAATTATACTCATCCACAAACGCTGTTTCTCCTGTAATTTCAAGATATATTTATTTTGTGTGCATTTGTGTATGTTTTGTGCATGTGATAAAGTGTTTGTGTGTGTGTGTTTTCTGGAAACAGCATCTGAGCTTTCACAACCTGAAATTAACTCGTACAGTAGAAATGAGGTATTTATTAGTATTAACGTGGGAAATCTGTACACGACTGAGGTATTTCATTCTCTGTAGCATAGCCAATGAGTAAATAGACAAAGTAATACCCTCATAACAGGTGTATCAGTAATCAGTATAGTATCAGACAAAGTGTGCATAAAAATTCTGTACGAGAACTAATTAAATGGCTTGGGAGAGCAGAAGAGAATAACGGTAATACTGAATTGATACTTTTATTAACTTTAAATTGAGCAAACAAGGGCGTAAACCACTTAGAAGTAACGTAACATGTGAACATCAGTGTAATCGCTATTACTCACAGAAATACACGTTTTCTGTACACTCTTTCAGTAAGGCACTGAACAGTCTAAAGCGCAGTAGAGAACGACAAAATTAAGTGCATAATACATGAAACTGAGTAACTGCGACACGTTGCAGTCATCAAATTCCAACTTGCGAGAAAAAAGACGATCTCTGAGCCTATTTAATACCTCGCACATAAATACCAGATCACTTTCGCAGTTAATCACCAATTTAGCACGCAAAATGATAAAAAAATAAATTTTCAACTAGGCATATCACGTGATAGAAATGTTTTAGGCGTTTCCCGTTAATAATCGCTGAAAATAACTGAAACGGCGTCATCTAAAATCTCCAATACCACAGCCGCCACATTCATACTGCTCCATCTACCTTGCCTCGAGGTACAGAACAAAGCGTAAATTCAAACTCACTCGGTTGCATGGCCCTACTTGACCGCGCACTGCTCTGGCTGGACATGAGCGGAACTCGCAAAAGATGAGAACACGCTGCCATAATAATTCCACAATAGTGGTTAGCAAAGCATCTGTCGACACCGATTACAAAATATCTTCGTTAAAAGTTTTGCAAAGACTGTTTCAAGATTTAAAGAAATAAAACTGTAGCAAACTGAAAGTGCAGTTGGACACTTATCTTTCAAGCTCTCGGCCACGAGGCGAGTAGAAAACCAGAGTGGGTTTTACGTATTGTTGAAGAATAACGCCAGTGTGTCAGCTCCATACTGTTATTTTGTCAGAAATGAAAAGACTACCGTAAGACGTGGGCGTTCAGTAAACGTGGATACCCCACGTCCAACCCGGCAGAGTCCATACTGTTTTGTTTCCTCTCCTGGGCACTGTGTAAACGCGTGTTAAACTTCTTCAGATTTGCCACGTCTGGGATAAGTTTGTCAGATCGTTGCGCAAAGGATGATGGATCGCCGGAGCGTGGCCGATCAGACAAATTGTCTGCACCTTGCTTGGCGGTGGCAGCTGAGCTACCCAATCGGCTCCCTCGTCTTGCCGGAGTACATTAAATGAGCTCCTGGAGCAGAATCGCCGTCCTTTCTTCAGAACTGCAATAAAGGCTGCGAATGCGCCGCAGTGAATCCATTTATTTCCTATGTGAAGTGTAAAAACACAATAGAAAAAGTTATCTGCCTCAGTCATATATTTTATCGTCACGCATTTCCAGGGTCTGCAGCACCTTCTTGAGTCCGACACAGCTGATTTTTGCTTAATGCAGCCAGTCTCCAGCTTACGTTTCTTACAGCTACGAAATCGTTAATGTATGTCCCATATTATTCATAAGCGATAGTTGAACCAAGAGTTGTAAACATTGACGAATTTGTTTTTAAATTATTAATATATTTATCTGGAGCACATTATGACAATAAGGCTCCCTGTTACATCTATCCAGGTATCATTCACATTTTATCCTCACTGTGAAACGCATTTTACAGTAGATATTATACTTGATACAGAATCTATTACTTATAGTAATTACAGAAATAGTAAGAATCATAACATGTAATAGAAAATACGCGCAGTTGAAGTTTCTTCGAAAGAACAGAATATCAGAGATTATTTACAGGCAAGAATATTATTGAAGTAACACGTAATTGCTTTTATTTCTATATGGATCTTCTGTTTTGAGCACTGTATTAATTGATGGTCTAATGATTTAGGCAATAACTGGATACCCTTTATATAGTAACTGAATAAAACCATCTAAAAAATTTCTCTCACAATCTGCGGTTACAAATAAAAATAGTCGCATTAATGGTGTTTTTAGGCAATATCAGTACAAGCAGAGCTTGGTTTGTTGACACCAAGCAATGACCGATTCCACCGTCATAGTGTACTGGAGAAAAGAAAACAGCATCTGTATACAATGTCTATCGTTTCTATGACAGCAGGACCCAACCATGGCTGATTTATCGTAACTGCATACATTTGTAGCCAAGTTCTTCATCAGCTTTCCAGTAGAGGTTGCAGTGCCTCAAATGGCACATAGTAAATTTCGCCTTAACCATACCCTTATTTCTGATTGGTCAACTATCGTTTTGAGACCACTGATCGAGTTATTTATGAGTAAGTTTTATTGATCTTGAGTAATGCACATTTCTCCCAAATTAAAAAATACACTCTTGCCAAATATTGCCTCAATAAACATTTCACAGTAATGACTCGTTTATTAAAATATCTCTCAGAAGCTACAAATTATATATCCTATTGAGTCACAATACTGATGGGACTCACACGAAACTCTTACTCGTCGATCTTCCGTCTAAAAGCAGAAATCTGTCCCGCAACTACAGTGTCGAGGAGGTTGACCTGAGTTGTCATTGTCTACGAGATGCTTTGTTTTCAGTCTTCTGAGACTGTTTATGAACAGATACAACAACAAAAAATAGAAAAAGAGAGATGAATGTAATTGACTTACAACTATTTTGGTAAACTAAAGACATTTTTACAAGCTTCAAATATGGCTCAAACAGAAACTTGGCAAACAGTGAGTTTTACCAGTTTTAATGTAAAGCAGTGAGACATTAATTTTTTATTAGAAAACCATACAAAACTCTAGGTTTATTCAGCGAGAAATATATGAATATATATTAGGAATTATTAGTATGTACGGGAAAATTAACAAATGCATCAAGGAAAATACTAGAGCTTGAAATGTAATTGCGCCTGTAATGAAAATTAAGTGGAAATATGGAGGAGGATTTGTAACCAGGTGAGATAAAACGTAAATGAGACCAAGGAAATTTTGTCTGGATTCCAAGATGAAAAGGAGACAGAGACGACATATCGTGTTCATTAAAAAAATGACGAACATTCTACTTGGGACCTGTGGAGGGTACATAAGCTTATTTGTTTCAGTCGTAAGTATTTGTCATGTATTATTGTTTTTCTGACATGTTCTACATCCTGGAGGATGGACCAATTGGAATGAAAGTAAATCTAATCTAATCTAATCTAGTCTAAAAGAAGGATATGAATATGACATTATAAAACACGCTGAAGTAACATGGATGCGTATCACCACAGACCACACAGCATGGAAAAATCTAGAGAAAACCTTTATATAGTAGTAAAATTCAAATGACAGGTGTTGATGGTGAAGACGAAGATGTATATTAATTCTAATTTACAGCAGACATAAGAATTAACCTCTTAATTGGAAAAGAGAAGATTTCTTTCAGTTTCACCATTTTGTTGAAAAAGAAATAGATGACTAATATAGCTTCACACCATTCTGTAGTGCTAATGATTCAGATTCCAAGACATAACTAACATACTGTGGATATGTATCATATATCCGAAGGAAAGAAACACGCACAGAAAATTTAAACTAACAGTCCACAATGAATCAAAATTTCAGTTTGAAAATAAAATGCACCGAATGAAGAAAGCATGAAGTTTTGGCTCACTCTGCTTACGAGATTTAAAAAAATAAAAATAAAACAACTAGTACAAACTTAGTAAACTAATAAGTATTTGTTTTATAAATCGAAGCTCCTTTTTCTTGCTGCAGTTTATATGTAATAATGATCCAGAAGCCTTTCCCCGTTGCATTAAGACATTTTTCTGGGAGTTTAATCAAGAATGATACAGTTTTCCTTTATGTGCGAAACTGATAGATTCGTAAACAGATCATGAAACAATTTTAAGTTAATAAATTAGTTTTCATATAATGTAAACCTCATGTGGAACACCAGTACTGGTCTAACACTAATTGCAAAACGATAGGAAAGAACGAAGGTAGTTTCTAAAATCCCGTTGGTGTCATTATGGACCGGAGCACAAGCTCTGAATAGGAAAGGATGGAAAAAGAAATTAGCCATGCCTTAATCAAAGGAACCATCCCAGCATTTGCTTCAAGTGACTTGGGAGAAACACCGAAAACTTAAACTCGCGTGACCGAAAGTAAACCCGAACTGCCGTCCTCCCTAATGCAAGTCCAGGGTGCTAACCACTACACCATCTCGCTCTCCAGCACTAACAGTGGATATATCACGTGAAAATTATGAGCGATTTCTGTAACTGTATGTTCAATTAAAGCTATTTTCTTATTTACTTAAGTAAGTGTTCCTAGCCTACGAAATACGAAAATTACAAAATATAAAACACTGGACTTGGAAGTGTCTCGATCTGTTACTATGGCGGTGACAGTGCAGCCTATAAACTATGTCCAAATGAATGGAAATCAAGATTTTCGCCGAAAAAATTTATAACTGTAAGTAATAATGTATTAATGAAAACACTATGAAGGGAACTGTTTTCTAATCTATAAGTATACAATATAGAAACAAAACTGTATCAGTCCAGATTAAACCCACTGAAGATGCCTTAAAGTAAAAGGTGGAACCCGTCTGGAACATAATTAAATACAGATTTTAGTAAGAAAAAGACCTTCCAATTTATAAAGTGAATATTTCTATACTGACAGGCTTATAGCCGTTCAAACAAATTTGCAATAAAGTAATAACCCAGTTCCGTCCACCATCGTAATTCAGTGGTCAGCGTAGAGGCAGCCATGTGGAGGACCTGGATTCGATTCCCGGTACTGCTAAGGATTTTTCCTTCGTGGGAGGACTGGTACGGCTTGCACTCAGTCTTGCGGTCCAATCTGAGGAGCTACTTGACCTGGTAGCAGCTGCTCCACGCTCTGAAAAATCTGCAAAACGGTCGAGAGGACGGAGTACTGACTACATACCGTCCCATACCGCATCAGTATGACGTTGCACGGCAGATTAGATTAGATTTACTTTCGTTCCAATTGATCCGTAGTGAGGAGGTCCTCCAGGATGTGGAACATGTCAGAAAAACAACAATACATGACAAATATTTACAACTAAAACAAATAAGCTAATGTACCATTCCACAGGTCCCACGTGGAATGATCGTCATTTTTTAATGAACACTATGAGTCATTTTACAAATACTAATGCACTGAATTTAAAATAAAAAAGTTTTTTATTTATTTATAATGTAATAAACATGTAATACAACTACTGTAATACTTATTTACAATGAACACATTACTGCACTGAAATGGTGCAGAAGTTAGATTATACTTACACACAACCACACACACACACACACACACACACACACACACACACACACAAATTTTCAGTGAACACATTACTGCACTGAAATTGTGCAGAAGTTATGTTGTACTTATATACAAATCAGTTGGTTTTACTAAGAAATTCATCAATGGAGTAGAAGGAGTTGGCCACCAATAAATCCTTTAGGCTTCTCTTAAACTGAATTTCATTGGTTGTTAAGCTTTTTATGGCTGCTGGCAAGTTATTGAAAATATGTGTTCCTGAATAATGCACACCTTTTTGTACAAGACTAAGTGACTTTAAATCCTTGTGAAGATTATTCTTATTTCTAGTATTGATTCCATGAATTGAGCTGTTGGTTTGATATTTTTAATGACAAATTTCATTAAGGAACAAATATATTGGGAAGCTGTAGTTAGTATCCCTAGTTCCCTAAACAGGCTTCTGCAGGATGTTCTTGAATTCACACCACATATAATCCTTACTGCACGTTTTTGTGCCCGGAAAACTTTAGCTCGGCTTGATGAATTACCCCAAAAAATAATCCCATATGACATTATGGAATGAAAGTAAGCATAGTATGCCAGCTTTTTCATTTTTATATCCCCTATGTCTGACAAAATTCGCATTGCAAACAGAGATTTGTTAAGACGCTTCAGTAGTTCTGTGGTGTGCTCGTCTCACGCGGTCTGCACGTCCAGCACGAACGCTGGTCCAACTGAGGCGCCAGGTGGAAATGGCATGGCAAGCCGTTCCACAGGACTACATCCAGCATCTCTACGATCGTCTCCATGGGAGAATAGCATCCTGCATTGCTGCGAAAGGTGGATATACACTGTACTAGTGCCGACACTGTGCATGCTCTGTTGCCTGTGTCTATGTGCCTGTGGTTCTGTCAGTGTGATCATGTGATGTATCTGACCCCAGGAATGTGTCAATAAAGTTTCCCCTTCCTGGGTCAATGAATTCACGGTGTTCTTATATCAATTTCCAGGTGTGTAGATACCAAAATACGTAAACACTTAAGCTTTTGGGTCATATGACTTGTTAAGGTTAAGTTTCTGATGATGCAAAGATCGAACTTTAATTAGCTAATGTTTTCAAAAGCTTTTCAGTAATTCCTCGACTCATCAAGTAAGGTACCATTTTAGAAGGAAAGAAGATAATACATCATGAACTTCCTGCCAGATCAAAACTATGTGGCACATCAAGGCTTGGCCTTGGAACTTTTCCGAGATAATAAAACATCTTCTACACAAGAAAAATATATTTCACATTGCTGCCTGATTAAACATTTTTTTTAATTACTAACGATCATGAATACACCTGTGGTTGTGTTCCACTGGTGTCCTTACATTGAAGTCACAGGTTCTGGCATTTTAGTGGAACAAACTGTACTAGAAATAATGAGTTTTGACAAGATGTTCAGTGTTTTAAGACTTAAAGTACAATTTTGTGCAACAGGAGTATATAACTTTGTAATGCACGAAATAGGAAATTAAAACACACAACAGAATAAGGTCAAAAACACACCCACAGGTTGCTTACCTTAATATGAATGTATAGTTACATATCTCAACGTCTACAGACGTTAAAGTAACCTCTGGCGTGCCACAGGGGAGTGTTATGAGACCACTGCTTTTCACAATATATATAAATGACCTAGTAGATAGTGTCGGAAGTTCCATGCGGCTTTTCGCAGACGATACTGTAGTATACAGAGAAGTTGCAGTATTAGAAAATTGCAGCGAAATGCAGGAAGATCTGCAGCGGATAGGCACTTGGTGCATGGAGTGGCAACTTACCCTTAACATAGACAAATGTAATGTATTGCGAATACATAGAAAGAAGGATCCTTTATTGTATGATTATATGATAGCGGAACAAACACTGGTAGCAGTTACTTCTGTAAAATATCTGAGAGTATGCGTACGGAACGATTTGAAGTGGAATGATCATATAAAATTAATTGTTGGTAAGGCGGGTGCCAAGTTGAGATTCACTGGGAGAGTCCTAAGAAAATGCAGTCCATCAAGAAAGGAAGTGACTTACAAAACACTCGTTCGACCTATACTTGAGTATTGCTCATCAGTGTGGGATCCGTATTACGTCGCATTGACAGAGGAGGTAGAGAAGATCAAAATGGCTCTGAGCACTATGGGACTTAACTTCTGAGGTCATCAGCCCCGTAGAACTTAGAACTACTTAAACCTAACTAACCTAAGGACATCACACACATCCATGCTCGAGGAAGGATTCGAACCTGCGACCGTAGCGGTCGCGCGGTTCCAGACTGTAGCGTCTAGAACCGCTCGGCCACCCCGGCCGGCTTAGAGGAGATCCGAACAAGAGGGGCGCGTTTCGTCACAGGGTTACTTGGTAAGCGTGATATCGTTACGGAGATGTTTGGCAAACTCAAGTGGCAGACTCTGCAAGACAGACGCTCTGCATCGCGATATAGCTTGCGGTCCAGGTTTCGAGAGGGTGCGTTTCTGTATGAGGTATCGAATATATTACTTCCCCCTACTTATACCTCCCGAGGAGATCACGAATGTAAAATTAGAGAGATTCGAGCGCGCACGGAGCTTTCCGGCAGTCGTTCTTCCCGCGAACCATTCGCGACTGGAATAGGAAATTGAGGTAATGATAGGCACGTAAAGTGCACTCCGACACAGACCGTTGGGTGGCTTGCGGAGATTAAATGTAGATGTAGATGTAGATTTCTACCCAGAACGAAAATTCGATCATGCACCAAAATAAAATTATTTCTGAAAATATACAATATTTCAACTACAAAAAACACATGTAGCTATGGTCGTAACCTAATTCGTCTCCAATATTAAAATTAAATTCGAATGGCTCACATCATAGCAAGACAAATAACACTTAGAGTTTAAGCTGCATTTATCGAAGAGCTTAGTATAATTTTAGATGACAGATTAAGGATTCCTAATATTGTAGGTATTTATTATCAAAATACTTAAAGAGTTGTTCGATAACATTACAAAATATGCATAGGCACTACTTAACATTTAATTTACAGTTTTAAGTGCACTTGTTGATGAGAATTTTGTTGATTTTTACTATATTTTAAAGTAACCAAGAATTGTCTCTTTTATTCATCAGAACAAACATAGCACTACTGGTGCATCTTACAGAAAAAAGTGTACTTGTCTATGACTGACTTACACTGTCACATAGTGGACACTATATGATATACGAATGAAACTGCATACTGCATGACAGTAACACTCATTCGTATAGGTCAGAAATGAGGCTTGCAACGCTTTCCACTAACCACTTTCAACTACTTTTCAGTCATCGAAGCAATACAGTGACTCCATACTAAAGTACACCCTTTGTCGTGGACTACAAAGTGTTTGTCAGCTTTTGCTGATAATCACAATTTACGTCACACAATGGAGTCTTCACGATATTCTACCTCATATATGGCTGAGATGTAGCAAAATCGTAAGAAATTGTCCTATATATTGACATGTTCAACATGAACTTTAAAAATAGTTGATGTTATAGCAAAATTAAAACAAACTATCCCTTACACTGTCATGATTCGTTGAAATTGTTACAAACTGCTCCACACGTCGCTATAAGCAACAAATTTGTGACAAACTACCCCATACATCGACAGGTAATAGAAAAATTGTTGAAACTACTCTGTGTATCACAATGTTATAGAAGAATTGTAATTAGTTGTTTTATACATTTCTGTAACACAGAAAATTTATGTTTGACTGTACAAAAACTGTTTCTACATAGAAACATAGGAGAGTACATGCTGCTACGTAAAGTAACCCAGTGTAGATATAGAATCACACTGCCTGTGGAAGGAGACTGGAGCACTCCTGTGGCTCTTGCCTTTGGATGGCAAGTAGTAATAGATAGGGCAGAGTCTGCCCAGGTGTGTGAGGCTCAATGTATTTCTTCAGCACTCCCTCCAGGACAGCATTGGTCATTCTGTAAGTATAAACTGTTTTCTGTCTTCCTAATTTTCGATCTTCTTAATACTAAATGGTTTGTTTTGAGTATTCCTGTTTCCTAATAAGGTATAAGTTAATAGGAATGTAAAGCTCCAACATTTTTCTTTTTTAAGTTTGAAGTAGTCAGATAAACTTCTTTTTATATACATGCACAATTTCACATTGTGAAAGCACGACCCGGCGTAGGTGCTAGGCGGCAGGTCATTTCTAAATGGAAGCAAATAAAATAAAATTGTTACAGCAAATGTATAACGAATTTCTTCTTACATCAACACTGAATTTCAACTACTGGACCTCAAACAATATCCGAACACCAGAATCTGACCAATTGACATGCACTCAATTGTGAATTCCATTGTAGTCATATAAATGTGGATGTAGATATGTGTGTGCTATAGCCTGATGGTGGTAATCAGCCACTGGTGGCTAAGAGTCTATCGTGACACCAGAAGCTAACCATGTTTGTACCATAAGCTAGCACTATGTGTCTGCTATTGGATCATATATAATATTTTAAGAATCAAACAAAATACAACAACTTTCCCCATGCATCACCATTGTTATGTGAAATTGTTATAAATGTCCCATGACATCAGCAATGTTACACGAAATTGTAACAAACTGCCCCATACTCCACTAAGTAATCTGTGACTTGTTTCAGCAAGTTTTGATTTGCTCAAACAAGCAAATGCCATTGGTCAGTATGTTGAGAGTTCTTGATTGAGCAAGTAAAGCCTTGTTCCAGCAAGCAATATGCTGAGTTATATTTGTGATCCGACTTACACAGGTCATTACCATATCCATGACAATATAGATGGTGCCCAAATTATTTTGATGTCATCATGATATCAAATGCAGGATGTTGACATTGACTGCATGTCACAATCCAAGATTATTTTGATGGCCAATACAATGCTGTGCTGATAGTGACATTGTGCAGCAACCTATGCATGATGTCATTATATTAAGGGAAGTCATGACCTGTGATGTCATGGATAGGGTACATTATTAAACATTTTGCTCATTCGAACAGATCTTGACCTGCTCAAATTGACAAGTATCAACTAGCTAACTAATCGCTTTTCCTTGTTAGAACATCTCACAGTTTACAGGAACACGTCTCAACTTCCTCAGCCAGTGATATTTGGAACAGTTTTGTGTAAAAGAGATGATGTTTGGGTCATACTGTGACAATTTCATCTAACAGTTTTTGTTACATTCATGGCTGTTTTTAATTATTTTATGTCTGCTAAAGTACTATTTGCGTTTCTGTACAGTAATTTTCTTCTCTTATTTCATCATACTATGAATTTCATTAAAGTTGTATTCATTGATTTTCTGTTATTATGTTCATGCTTGCAGTATCTTTCTCCTTTTATTAAAATATTTCATAACTTTAAATGCCCTGTTCTGTCTTCTGTGAATATCAGTTTTTGTGTTACCAATGAATCTTTCCCAGGATTCACTATGAATATCTCTTAAAATTTTTTGTTTTATTTCTATTGTGATTATCTCTTTACAAGCATGGGTGATTGATGTTTGGTAAATAAACATTGTAAGAAGATTGTTTACCTTTAATATTGTTGGCTAGTTCTGTATTCCATATTCATAACTCCTTTTCCAGTCTAATATTCTATTTTTGCCTAGTACCACATTAGCTATTTTCAATATTGCTGATTTTAATCTGGGGCAGATTGTTCCAATTTTTTTCGAGTGAGTAGTTTGCCATTACCAGGAAGTCTGGCTTGAATCAGTGCATATAGTGCTGACTGAACTTTGGTTGGTTTGTGCCTGTTGTATATGGTGTCCACTAGCACAGCGCCTGCATTCTACATATTTCAGTATCAAAAAGGGAGACACCAACCACTGCATATGCTGCACACTGATCATCAGATTCTGATGTGAGTGCTTTACAGGGTGTATACATGCACTGTTTCTGGCAGTGTATCGATTCCAGCAATGAAGCAAGAGGCTCCGATGACCTCATACACTGTACTCTGCTAGTGAATACCCGCAGGTGTTGAGTCAGTATTAGTTAAACCAAGACCAGTATTTGATAAACAATCTCAGCATGTTTGCCCCAGTTTATCAGAATTTAGAGTGATAACTGTTACATATGCAGCAATCTGTTACAGTTCTGCTGTATCATAGCAATACATGGGGCTATTTGTTACAAAATTGCTATAACCTGTCAATAGATGGAGCGATTTCTTACATTTGAACCGTAACACACAACAATTTCTTACAATTTTGCTATAACATGACAATGCATGGGGAACTTTAATTACATTTTGTTGCAACATGTTAATGTACTAAGCATTTTGTTACAATTATGATGTAATGTAGCGATGTATAGAGCTGTTTGCCACAATTTGACTATAACAAGATAGTATATAGAGTAGCTTGTTTCAGTTTTGTAATAACATGGGTAATTAATAACGTTTTACCGTAACATGTCAATGTATTGAGCACTTTCTTATAATTTTCCTGTAGCATAGTAATGTATGGGTGCAAATACTCACCTAGACTCCATTGTGCAATAGCATAATTTATGATTATTGCCACAAGATGACAAACATTTTTTACTACAGGATAAACGGTATACTTTAGTGTGGAGTCAGTGTAATATTTCGGGTAAGCAGAAAAGTTCTTGATTGTGGGTAGTTGAAAGCTCTGCAACCCTCGTTTCTTACCTATACAGATGTGTATTAGTGCTGTTCAGTATGCAGTTTCATTTGAGTATTATGTAGTTTGTGTGTTACAAGGTCAGTCAGTCATAGACAAGTGCACTATTTTCTGCAGGACAAACCATTAGTGCTATGTTTGTTCTGATATATAACACAGACAACTTACTTTAAAATGTATTTACTTTAGAATGTAGTAAAATCGAAAAAAATCTTATCAACGAGTACACTTAAAATTGTTAGTAATGCCCATGCATATTTTGTAATGTTACCAAACAAATCTATAAATATTTTGATAATAAATACTGACAATTTTTGGATTCCTTAATGTGTCACTAAAAATTATACTACACTCCTCGACAAGTGTAGCTTAACCACTAAGTTTTATCAGTCTTCCTATGATATGAGGCATGCCAATTTAATTTTAATGTTGGAGGACAAGTAGGCTATGACCATAGCTGGATGTGTTTTTTGTAGTTGGAATCTTGTATATTTTGATAAATAATTTTATTTTGGTGCATGATCGAATTTTCATTGTGCATCAGAGATATATACTTATACATGCATGTTACAACAAGCATTCTGTGTGCTTTGAAAAATAATTTTACATTGGTGCATAGATCATATTCTTGAGATACGGAACTTCCCTCTCAGTGTGGAAGCTTTTTCCATAATTGTCTTTCACTGCATTCCGTTATTTATTTTTATTTCATATTTTGTACATTACAAAGTTATCTATTTCTATTAAACAAAAATGTAATTGAAGCGGTAACACATTAAACACTCTCTCATAATTCATTATTTATAGTACAATTTGTTGTACTAAAGTGTCACAGTGTATGACTTCAGTGTATAGGATACCAATGGAACACAACCAGTGGTATTTTCAGGATTACCATTAATTAAAAAAGCTATTTAGTCAGGAAAAAATCTTAAATGTATTTTTCTCTTATAGTACATGATGTATTACCTTCAACTCCCCTAAAATGATATATCATTTATTTGCTAATTTGAAATTGGCTAATTTCAACTACCATGTATTTGCCAAGGACATATATAGTAAGTATTATGTCACACACGATGTGGCATATAATTTATGAATCTGCGTGTGAAGCATCATTTGAAACAGTCCATATACACAATAGCTCAAGAAAAAAGACTCCGTCCTTCAACCACAAGCCTACATTATATCATGTGCAAATCATAACTAGTCAACATACAGCTGTATGTTGAATAATAGTGATTCATACATGATGTGATATCCTGTCATAATGGAGGGATGGTGTTTTAGTCTTTAAGTTACACTGTACATGGACTGTTTCATTGGTGGCTTCACATGTGGATTGATAACTTAACTTGTATACCAGTTAGTTAGTTGGTTGTGTGTTCCATTGATCAGTCACACGGTATGGTAGCCGCTATGATGTGGAACGTGTCAAGTGCGCAAGAAATGAACATATGGAACAATTTGTTTTAAATATATATATTTTCTTGAATAGGAATAAATAAACCTATAAATATAGTACATGCATTTTGTGCCAGTTAAGGGAATGGGGTAAATAATAGAAACATTTATCTTTAACTCTGTATTGTAATATATATACACATTAAAATATATTTTAAAAAGATGCCTACAAGATGTGTGACTATGAACCCCACACATTATTCTAACCCCTTTCTTTTGAGCAGTGAATACTTTTTGTCTAAATGTTGAGTTACACCGAAATATTGTTCCGTATGATATCAGAGAGTGAAAGTATCCAAAGTATGTTAGCTTATTAATTTCTGTATCCTCAAAATTGGCAATTATTCTGATCACAAAAGTTCTTGAACCTAGTCGCTTTAGGAGATCCAAAAGATGAATTTTCCAATTAAGATTCTAATCTATACGTACACCCAAAAACTTAGTATGCTCTACCCTGTCTACTGACTTCTGTTGATGCGTAATATTTATTGAAGGAACTGTACTTTTTGCAGCAGAAAATTGGATGTAGTGTGTTTTTTCAAAGTTTTGAGCAGGACCATTTGCAGGAAACCAGTTAATGACTTTTCCAAAGACCTTATTTCTATTATTTTCAATTGGACTTTCTCTTACTGGATTAATAATGATGCTTGTATCATCAGCAAACAGTGTCAGTTCAGCTTCCAGTTTCAGATAGGAAGGGAGGTCGTTCACATATATCAAGAACAGAAGGGGCACATGATTGAACCCCGTGGAACAGCTAATCTAATTTTACCCAAGTTAGATGAGGTGGCAAACTTAATTAAATCACTTGACCCATATAAGGAAATTTTTTGCCTCCTGTTCTGTAGGTATGACTTAAACCACTGATATGCTGTTCCATTTATACCATAGAATTGCAATTTCTGTAATGTAATGTCCTGGTTCACACAATTAAATGCTTTGGACAAGTCATAGAAAATTCCTGTTGGTGACCTTTTACTATTTAAAGACTATTATGTGGACAGTGAAATTGTATACTACTGTCTCAGTGGAACAGCATTTTTGAAATCCAAACTGTGATTTACTAAGTATCCCATTACTTTTGAGATGGCTGACCTCTCTTGAATACATTACTTTCTCGAAGATTATCAAGCTGTAATCCCAAGAATTTAACACTGTCCACTTCTTCTATCTTCTTGTCATCGTATGTTAGACATATACTCTTGGGACACCCCTTACAAGTTCTGAACTGCATGTAGTGTGTTTTTTCAAAGTTTAGTGACAAAGAATTGGCTAGGAACCAGTGATTGATCTCCACAAATATTTTATTGGCTGATCTTTCTAAGACTACACTTGATTTGCTATTTATTGCAATGTTTGTATCATCGGCAAACAAAACAAACTTGGCATCTGGTAATGTTACTGATGAAAGGTCATTGATATACACAAGGAAAAGTAAGGGCCCCAAAATGGAACCTTGTGGGACCCCACATGTAATTAGTTCCCAGTTGGATGATGCCTGATAGCTTGATACATGTCTCTTTCCTAATAACACCCTTTGTTTCCTGCCAGAGATATAAGATTTGAACCATTTTGCAGCATTTCCTGTTACACTATAATATTCTAGTTTACTTAAAAGGATATTGTGATTTACATAGTCAAATGCCTTTGACAGATCACAAAATATACCAGTTGCATGCAATTTTTTGTCTAATGAATTAAGCACATTTTCACTGTAAGTGAAGATAGCCTTCTCAATATCAGAACCTTTTAGAAATCCAAACTGTGACTTTGACAGTATGTTATTTGAGATAAGATGGTTATAAAGACGACTGTACATTACTTTTTCGAAAATTTTTGAGAATGCTGGCAACAGTGAAATTGGACGGAAATTTGATGCTATTTCTTTATCTCCCTTCTTAAACAGTGGCTTAACTTCAGCATATTTCAGCCATTCAGGAAATATTCCACTGATAAACGACTGGTTACACAGATAGCTTAATATGTTACTTAGCTCAGAATCACATTCTTTAATTAACTTTGTTGATATTTCATCATACCCACTAGATGTTTTTGATTTTAAAGATTTTATGATGGACATTATTTCTGTTGGGGTAGTGAGGGTCAAATTCATATTATGGAAGTTACTTGAAATGTCTGGTCTAAGGTAATCCATAGCAGCATCTACCGAACCTGACAACCCCATCTTTTCAGTAACAGTTATAAAATGTTTGTTAAAAAGTTCTGCAACACTATACACATCTGTCACCAATGCATCATTTACTCGTAATGCTATTTGTTCCTCTTCATGTCTGGTTCTACCGGTCTCCTCCTTCACTATATCCCATATTGTCTTTATTTTGTTATCTGATATGACTATCTTTTCCTTGTAATATATTTGCTTTGACATCCGTATTACAGTCTTTAATATTTTGCAGTATTTCTTATAATGTGCTATAGCATCAACATTGGAAATGTTTCGGATTGACAGATACAGTTTTCTTTTTGTTTTACAAGATACCCCTATTCCTCGAGTAATCCATGGCTTCTTTGTAGACTTTGCTCTAACCTTGGTAAGTTTTGGGGGAAAGCAGTGTTCAAATAAGGTAAGCACTTTATTAGCAAAAATGTTGTATTTTTCATTCATGCCATGGCTCGGCGGCAGGTAGACATCCCCTGGGCCTCTACATCCTGATGAGGAACTCGTTAATAATCGAGTATCTCGTTGAGTTAGTTAGTTTCATGTTCCATCGATCACTTGCACGATAAACCATAATTATGTGGAACATGTCTTTTTCGTATACGTCGCCTCTTAATTTTCAATACGCCTGCATGCTGAACTTTAATAATGCTTTTTTATTTTGTTTATTAATAATAACAATGCCATTAATGATGAATAATCTTTACTATGAGCAAAATCGATCAACGTCAGACTTGTAAACATATTTTTGTGTCCAGCTAATAACTAATGAATCACAAGAAATCGCCAACTTAGTTCTACAGTCTATGCTGATGATCTTTTATCGGATACAATCGGTTATGACTAGTTTATCACCTACAGAAGGGAAAATGCGTGGCCTAAAATACCTCATAAGCATCAAAAGGGTAACGACTCATTTTTCACTAAGGCACCAGTGTTAATTAATATTGAAATCATAGTAGAGTTATTATAAATTAGGCAGGAAAGCAGGAGAACTGCTTACGCTTTGAACTAACACAATGTTTGGGTTCATAATTTCGTAGTTCATTTCACCACAGATATAACAAAGCTGCCTTTTGGTAGCTGCATTCTGGTGAGAATCACTATGTGGCCTTGACCTTGAGTAAATAGGTAACCCAGGAAACATGATCTACCAGTTCTTCAAAGCAGTTTCAAGTCTCAGGTTAGCTCACAGGCACTCTCCGACTTTATTGGTAAGCATATTTCGTATTATTACTATTATTCTGTGTCTCTTCTCCCTCTCCTATCTATCCTCTATGTTTCTCCTCTGCGTTTCTGTCCTCTCCCTCTTTTTTTTCCATTTTGTTTTTTACCAGTCGTGGTGGTCTAGTGGGTACAGCAGAGGACTGCGGTCCTGGGGTCCCTGGTTGTAACTCGATAGGGACGGTTATTTTTCCTCATTCCATTCCCTCCTGACGTCCCCAGGTCCACTCAGCCTGTTGTCAAAATGAGTACCAGGGGTCCTTCCCAGGGGTTAAAGGCGGACGCGATGTGAAAGACGTGCCAAGCGTCAGCACTCCTAGTGCTACGGTAGATACTGGGGCTGCAGTCTACCGGCAGTCAACCTGATAGTCCGGTCAAAGGCTTGTGCAACTAAATCTACCCTCTTCTTCCATCATCTCCTTTTATTTCCTCCTTATTCCGTCCCTACAAGTTCAGAAATGTGCGTTAATCTCGCGAATTTTGTACTGTCTTTATTGACAGCTCAGTTGCTTGATATATCAGTTTAATAATAACTTTACAAAAAAACCTAGCGCTACGTAGTGTTTTACTTATATGTGTGTAGAACTACGTACGCTGGTTTAATAGCAAGTCACATTCCCAACTGACTTTCAGCAAATTTTGTATTTCCAGCATCCTCACTTGTAGAACTGAACCATGCTGAATAAGACCGTTCCAGCTGTGTGATAAATCTTTGTTTCTGATCCAACTAGTTTCGTGAAGTTAGAACCACATCTTCAGGGATACAGATTTATAACTTATTTCAAACGATAAGTGGTAGATGATAAAACATTTTTTGCCTAATTGTGATGAAACTGTTTAACCGTCAAGCGATCGGTAGTCCAATTTAGCATAGAGCAGAATGCAGAAAACATCATCGCGTACCAGGAAACATAAGATTTAACATCTTCCTGACGAGATGAAATCCACAGTGATCGCCTAGGCGAACCAGGATGTCACTGCTGACCTCATCTTGTCACGACGATGTTAAGCCTTAGTTTTCCTGTATCTGGATGATGTTCCCCGCATTCTGCTCTATTTTAAATTGGACTACCGACCTATTGACGGTTAAACGGTTTTATCACAATTGGCCAAGGAATGTTGGGTTATCTGCCGCTTATCGTTGGATTTAAATTATAAATCGGTATCCCTGAAGATGTGCTCTAACGCCTGAAAATATCCGTCACAGAAACAACGATTTATCATACAGCTGAAGCGATCTTATTCGTCATGGCCCAATTTAACTTAATATCGGAAAGGTAGCCGTGTACGTCAAATGTCTACGAGTCTTGGAAATGTGTGTTTATGAGGAGGAGGTAGGAACACACAGAGATTTTTCTACGCAGCTATGGCAAAGCACTTTAAACCACACTGATGTAACAGGTTGTTGTCACTAATGTGAAGAAGGCAGAAAGCTTATAACTCAATGTAGCGTCAACGATGAGGTCTTTAGTGACGAATCACGAACTTGAATTGGAGAAGGATGGGAAAAGAGTAACTCTGGCACTCGGTTTAAGCAGTTTAAGAGCAAATCTTTGCAAAACTCCTGAAATTTCGGGTTGCCAGCGGGGGATGGTGAACAGCATTTCGGAAGCTTAAGAGTATTGCCTTGTTAATGCCAACACATGACTATACGACTCCACAGAGAATTCCAACAGAAACTCCAGAATATGGGGAACCTGTGGCTCAAAGACCCTCCCGAATATCCAAGAACAGTTCTGAAATGATGGAAACCCTGTAACGACTTCAGGGACGGCTTGGATTGTCTTTCACTGACAACATCTGCCGTTAAATGTACACTCGAGAGGTGCGATATGCTATACGGAACTGGGGTCGCTTTCAAGGAAAACGCGGAAACTGGAATGTGAAGGACAGTGTTTTCACAAAATGTTCTATTTGTTCATAATCACTGTTGAAAAAAGTCTTTATTACAGTTCGATCAACGACACAGGGTTAATTCTCAATTTTCTGTGGTTTGTGTCTCCTGAGATTAGCCTACGCAAATACTTTTAAGAAATTCCATCATCTTCCGCATGAACAGTTATTATACACTCCTGGAAATGGAAAAAAGAACACATTGACACCGGTGTGTCAGACCCACCATACTTGCTCCGGACACTGCGAGAGGGCTGTACAAGCAATGATCACACGCACGGCACAGCGGACACACCAGGAACCGCGGTGTTGGCCGTCGAATGGCGCTAGCTGCGCAGCATTTGTGCACCGCCGCCGTCAGTGTCAGCCAGTTTGCCGTGGCATACGGAGCTCCATCGCAGTCTTTAACACTGGTAGCATGCCGCGACAGCGTGGACGTGAACCGTATGTGCAGTTGACGGACTTTGAGCGATGGCGTATAGTGGGCATGCGGGAGGCCGGGTGGACGTACCGCCGAATTGCTCAACACGTGGGGCGTGAGGTCTCCACAGTACATCGATGTTGTCGCCAGTGGTCGGCGGAAGGTGCACGTGCCCGTCGACCTGGGACCGGACCGCAGCGACGCACGGATGCACGCCAAGACCGTAGGATCCTACGCAGTGCCGTAGGGGACCGCACCGCCACTTCCCAGCAAATTAGGGACACTGTTGCTCCTGGGGTATCGGCGAGGACCATTCGCAACCGTCTCCATGAAGCTGGGCTACGGTACCGCACACCGTTAGGCCGTCTTCCGCTCACGCCCCAACATCGTGCAGCCCGCCTCCAGTGGTGTCGCGACGGGCGTGAATGGAGGGACGAATGGAGACGTGTCGTCTGCAGCGATGAGAGTCGCTTCTGCCTTGGTGCCAATGATGGTCGTATGCGTGTTTGGCGCCGTGCAGGTGAGCGCCACAATCAGGACTGCATACGACCGAGGCACACAGGGCCAACACCCGGCATCATGGTGTGGGGAGCGATCTCCTACACTGGCCGTACACCACTGGTGATCGTCGAGGGGACACTGAATAGTGCACGGTACATCCAAACCGTCATCGAACCCATCGTTCTACCATTCCTAGACCGGCAAGGGAACTTGCTGTTCCAACAGGACAATGCACGTCCGCATGTATCCCGTGCCACCCAACGTGCTCTAGAAGGTGTAAGTCAACTACCCTGGCCAGCAAGATCTCCGGATCTGTCCCCCATTGAGCATGTTTGGGACTGGATGAAGCGTCGTCTCACGCGGTCTGCACGTCCAGCACGAACGCTGGTCCAACTGAGGCGCCAGGTGGAAATGGCATGGCAAGCCGTTCCACAGGACTACATCCAGCATCTCTACGATCGTCTCCATGGGAGAATAGCATCCTGCATTGCTGCGAAAGGTGGATATACACTGTACTAGTGCCGACATTGTGCATGCTCTGGTGCCTGTGTCTATGTGCCTGTGGTTCTGTCAGTGTGATCATGTGATGTATCTGACCCCAGGAATGTGTCAATAAAGTTTCCCCTTCCTGGGACAATGAATTCACGGTGTTCTTATTTCAATTTCCAGGAGTGTATGATAGCGAGTTCGGTTGTTGTGTCATTCTCAAGAAATAGCTGTGAAAATGTAAACTGCGAGAAAACAATTGGATTTTAGTGATACGTTATCTTTTCAAGTTTTTTAAAGCTTAATTATTTTTTAAAAGCTACACCTCTTGATCCTTCAGTAAAAAGGGACAACGTATACTCAGTCCTCTTAAGAGAACATCGTCGTCCTGTCAATTATATTTCACGTCAAATGCACAATAAATTCGTATTTATCGTCATCTGTATGCCAGATTTTATGAGCAAGTAAGGCCAACCGATAGCAACACGTTGACATTTGCAGTAAATTTTAAAAGGCTAGTCGCCATTGAAGAGATACCGAATACTCTTTAAGGTTTCTCGTAAAATAATGAAGGGTAAACCCCGAATATCTGTAAGGAAACGGAGATTTAAAATCAGGCGAAGATGCAGCCTGATATATTGTCAAATTAACTGCTAATATTAATCAACAAAAGGTTCTTAGACAACTTTAACTACATTTTTCAAGGGGTTAAAACTGCCAAGTATTGCTAAGATTGTAGCTACCCCACTAGGCACCTCACGTGTGAATTCATTTACGTAAGCTATCGCAGACCTTAATGTGTGCACAACATAGCTACGTATTTCTGAATAATGAAAACATTCTAAAAAACCGACGTAGGCTGTCAAATTCTGTTATGCAAGACAACCGTTACTGCAGCATTACTAACCATTTTAGAATTCCTGCATTTACAATAGAAAACTCAGTAAAAAGGTAAGACGGATAGAAACCATAGTTATGCTTTGCATATTACACTTGTTATATTACTTACATTTGCGTCGGTGATGCATGTGTCATATTTAAAACAATCACACTATCCGACAAGCACATGTGAGAGCGTTGTTAAGAGTATTTTACTTACATGTCGTATTACATCAAGTATGCTTGTAAACAGTCTGTAACGTAGAAGAACATGTACAGCGTGTATCATAATTTACGGCGTAATCGCATACAGTTGAAAGTACACGATACTAGAAGCAAAATAGTCGCAGTAAACATAGGGTCGAAAATGCATACCTTAAGAAGTACGAGCAATTTTTCATCTTCGATACCGTGAAGCAAATCTCTTCTACTGCAAGCTCTTTGCTTTCCATATTTTGCGAAGTGATAATGTGGACCAATTATTCGTTAGAAGAGTTGCGTTCCAAAGTACCGCAGATGAACATGTGCTCATACCTCTTAAGGTATCCATTTTAGAGCACATGTTTACTGGACTTTTTTTTGTTTTGGTCCATATTATCACTTCCCAAAATATGGAAAGCAAAGAGCTTGCAGTAGAAGAGATTTGCTTTACAGTATGGAAGATGAAAAATTGCCCGTAGCTCTTAAGGTATGAATTTTGACACTATGTTTACTTAGACGTTTTTGCTTCTAGTATTGTGTACTTTCACCTGTATGCGTTTACGCCATTAATTATGATACATCCTGTATGTAGGCTTTCGACGTGTGTGTGTAGGAACAAGTGCCTGTTCCCACGTACTACTAAACATGTTTTTAATGTGACACACATATCAACGATGCAACTGCAAGAAATATAACAAAAGTTGTAATATTCAAAGCATAACGATGCTTACCATGTGTCTCATTTTTACTGTGTTTGGAATTGCAATTGCAGACATTTCAAAAGGCCCCAGGCCGAAATTCGCCAGTAATGTCATGTATATGCATGGTGCAATAAAGATCATTGTGAAACTTTTATCCATTGTGGATGTGGAACGCTGCAATTTTGGTGAATACAGGTTTCCAAAAATTACGACATCCAGTCGCCTTTTGTACCATTTCCCAATTTTTATTTTCCATTACCGGTTTCGGTTCATCATCAGATGTACATATTAATTGCATGGTTGCAGCATTGTGGGAAAGATTGTGATGGCCCGGGTGCCAAAGTCAGATGTATTCAGTCGGGTTCAGATCTGACGAGCTGGGGGCCAGAACATCAATTGGAATTCGCCACTGTGTTCCTCGAACTACACCATCACAGTCCTGGCCTAGTGACATGGTGTGTTATCTTGCTGAAAAATGCCACTGCCGTCGGGAAACATGACAGTCATGAAGAGGTGTACATGGTATGCCACCCCCCCCCCTGACACTTCTTGGCTGTCATGGTGTCTTACAGGACCTTCACAGGTCACATGGATGCCCATATGAATGCTCCCCAGGGCATAATGGAGCCGCCGCCAGCTCGTCTCTGTCTCGCAGTACAGGTGTCAAGGAGCTGTTCTACTGGAAGACGACAGATTCAAGACGACGGATCCACGCCCTGCCATCGGCATGGTGAAGAAGGTATTGGGATTCATCAGACCATACAAGGCTCTGCCACTGCGCCAACGTTCAGTGCTGATGGTCATGTGTCAAATCCAGTCATGGCTGCCCATGCCATGGTGTCAATATTGGCACATGAAAGGATCGTCGGCTGCGGAGGCCCATCTTTAGGAGTGTTGGGTGCACTGTGTGTTCGTACCCCCAATCTACAGCTACATGGTACCCACAATACTGCAGACAGGTAATAAATGTACACTATCAATGTTGAATCGCCAGGCTGTTCGAAACCGGTAATGGAAAATAAAAATTGAAGAATAAAACGAAAGGTGACTGGTGGCAGTAGCTTTTGGAAAACTTTGAAGGTCATCATGTCCAGTAGAATTTGATAGTCTACGTCGGTTTGTTTTAGAATGATTTCATCATCCAGAAATTACGCAGAGCTTGTTGACTGACACATGATGTGTGCTTTATACAACACTGAATGGCACTGTTCTTGTAAATTGTGTTTTGTACTTATGAACATTATTTTATTTAGTGAGGAGTCATCTGCAACTGAACTGAATAGTTTTCAGGGCTGATTATATTAGAGAGGTGGTACGTTAGAAACGGGAAGTGGAATGACGTAATATGAGACGACAGGTTTATCTATGACACACCACATATGATCTTTGCCTTGTATTACCCAATACCTTCACAGACATTTAGTTTTGGAATACCAGACATTGGACACGTCTATAAGAGCACAGCACTGAACCAATTCGATGGCAATGATTGTGGTAAGTCACGTGTTTCTAATACGTTGTGAGAATTCGTGCCAGTTGACATAATCTGTACGTCTTCAGTGAAGTGCTATGTCAGTTTCCATAGATGACAAGAAATGCCATTTTATTCTATTCCCGAACATCTTTTCCTTTCTAGCAACGGAGCCCCTATTTGTAGACACCCTGTCCCCAGACAACATCCATATATTCATCGTTAATGAAACGTTCCTTCAACCCTATCACACTATCCAATCCGATCCCTATATCCTACATCTTCCAGAAAATCTCCTTCACATGCCAGGAACTGGGTTTGTAATTGGTCACTGGAAAAACAATCCCGTTCGGTCACAACCCCCGTACAACATTCCATCTGAACATCTCACCCCCTTCCTCTTCTTCAAAACCCTAACTAGGAGGCCATGCTGAATATACTATATGGAAACTCTCAAAGCTTTTAAAACAAAACAAACGTTATTAATATTCTACAGATTTATTCTTCAAGTCTACATATTTCCAGCTCTCTGCACCTAGAGAACAGAACTGTAGAGTGTAACTTGGGAGTGTGGAATATTATGACCACCTAGTTAATAGCCAGTATGTCCAACTTTGGCACAGATAACAGCGGCAACGCATCGTGGAATTGAAGGAACGAGGTCTTGTTAGGTCGCTAGAGTTGGCACGACAACCGTACATATATGGGGGGGGGGGGGGAGGAGCGATGAGGTCTGGCGCCATGCTCAGTCACTTCCCAGATGTATTCAGCCAGGTTCAGATCTGACGAGTTGGGGGCCAGAACATCAATTGGAATTCGCACCGTGTTCCTCGAACTACACCATCACAGTCCCAGCCTAGTGACATGGTGTGTTATCTTGCTGAAAAATGCCAGTGCCGTCGGGAAACATGACAGTCATGAAGAGGTGTACACGTATGCAACCCCCCCCCCCCCCCCGACACTTCTTGGCCGTCATGGTGTCTTACAGGACCTTCACAGGTCACATGGATGCCCATATGAATGCTCCCCAGGGCATAATGGAGCCGCCGCCAGCTCGTCTTTGTCCCACAGTACAGGTGTCAAGGAGCTGTTCTGCTGGAAGACGACAGATTCAAGACGACAGATTCAAGACGACGGATCCACGCCCTGCCATCGTCATGGTGAAGAAGGTATTGGGGTTCATCAGACCATACAAGGCTCTGCCACTGCGCCAACGTCCAGTGCTGATGGTCATGTATCAAATCCAGTCATGGCTGCCCATGCCATGGTGTCAATATTGGCACATGCAAAAATCGTCGGCTGCGAAGGCCCATCGATAGGAGTGTTGGGTTCACTGTGTGTTCATACCCACTTGTACTCTGCCCAGCATGAAGTCTGATGTTTATTCCCCCACAGTTCGCCGCGTGTCCTATTTTACCAGTTAGCCCAGCCTACGACGTCCAACATCTGTAATGAGGTGTGAGCACCCCAACCGGTCGTCTAAATGTGGCTTCACCTCGGTTTCGCCACGTGTTGAAGACACTAACCACAACACTCCTCTAACAACCTACAAGTCGTGCAGTTTCCAAAACCCTTGTGCCGAGCCCCCGGGCCGTCACAATCTTTCCTCCATCAAATTCAGATAGATCGCATGCCTTCCCCATTCTACACACGGACAGCACGCTCACCGATATCACATGCACCATGCGTGTGTCTGACTAGCAGACATCCCCCCCCCCTTCCCCCAGGTGACGCTGCTTTCGCCTGTACGGGTTTATATCATTGTAGGTCAGTGGTCATAAAGTTCTGGCTGATCAGTGTATGTCAGTGCATAGGAAACAGCGTGCTGTAATCGAGTTTCGAATTCGCAGAGTTCGACCACACATGAAACATCCTTTCTTTCAGCATGACAACGCCAGACCATACACGAGCGCTGCGACATCCGCGGCATTCCGACGCCATGAGTTCACTGTCATCGATCGTTCTGCATACAATCCCAACTTAACCCCATCCGCTTTTCATCTGCATCCAAAACTTAAGGAACACCATGGAGGACTTACCTTTGATAGAGGTGAAGCGGTACAAGTAGATGTGAGGCTATGACTCCGTCAACAAATCAAACATTCTAGAGTGACGGTATCAAGAAACTGGTTTCTCGTTGGGAGAAATGTGTTAATCGAAAATTGACTATTGTGAGAAATCAGTATGTAAACATGAAGAATAAAGATATAGATTGTTAGTAACGTTTGTTTTATTTAAAAAGTTGTAAGAGTTTTCAAATAATAAATTCGGAAGCATTACTTTTCAAATGTTACTGTTGTTACTGTTGTCAAGCCTTGTCTTCCTGTACAATTTTGCCCCTTTGCCAAACCGACGACTCCTTGATTCCTCAGAATATGTCCTATCAACCAAGCACTTCATTTAGCCAAGATATACCATAATCTCCTTTTTCTCCCTAGTTTCATACAATACCTCGTCATAAGTTAGACCATGAACTACTTATCATGCACTATTCTTATGAAGCATCAAATTTCGAAAGCTCCTATTGTCTTCTTCACAGAACTGTTTACCGTCCACGTTTTACTTACATAAACAAATGGTTTCATAAAATCCTTCCTAACATTTAAACTTATATTCGATGTCAACAAATTTGTCTTTTTCAGGAACGTTCTTCTTGCTATTGCTGGTCTGCAATTTATACCATCTCTACTACTGCATTCTCAGTTACTGCTTCCCTTTCAAGTTCTTGAACTGTTACAAATGCAGTCTGGTTTCTGTACAAGTTGTAGCTCACCTCACTTTGTTTTATACCTCATACCTTCAGAGTTTCAAAGATTGTATTCCAATCATGATTATCAAATGCCGTCTCTAACTCTGCATATGCTATAAATATACGTTTGGCTTTCTTCATTCTGTCTTCTAAGACAAGTAGTACGATCTGTATTGCCTCGCTTATTCAGTTATTGCACCGGAATCTAACATTGTGTTCACGTTGGTTTGCATTCCACAATTTTCTATATATTCTTTCGACCATCCAGCCATCCATATTTTAGTTCTAGCTTGCCATCTGAGCTCTTGATATTAATACAGCTGCATCTCTTTGCCCCAGAGGTTTTTTTATTTAATTTTCAGACGAGCGGCTTCCCTCTATGCGTCTACAGGCTTCAGTTGTTCCACTAGCCATTCCTGCATAGTGATTTTGCACTTCCGTCAACGTCGTTTTTTTAAACGTCTGTATTCCCTGTTGCTTACTTCATTGACTGCATTTTTATATTTTCCCCATAGTCAATTAAATTCAATTGCTCATTTGTTATCCAAGGAATTCTACTGTACCTCTCACCCACTTTCACCTCCCCACCACTTTTTCTCTGAAAGGCATCCATTCATCTTGCAGTGTATCCCTTCTCCGATTCAGTCAATAATTGCCTAATGATCCCTTTTAAATTATCGTCAAACTCTGAGTCTAAACTTACCAAAATTCCATCTCCTTAATTTCTTACCTTTTGCAATTTCTTTAGTTATAATCTGTAGCTCATAACCAATAAATTATCATCATGCGGCACCTGCCCCAGGAAATTTAAAATTTCTTTCCACGAACGCTATCTTACCGTTACGTGAAAAATCTGAAACCTTCTAGAGTCCCCATATTTATTCATTGTATGCTACCTTCTTTCATGATTCTTAGACAAGGTGTCACCGATGATTAAATTATGCTCTGTGCAAAACTGTGCTTACCCTTCCATTCCTTGCACTGAGTCCTGTTTTCCTACTATTTTCTCTTCTCTTCCTCTTCCTAATACTGAATTTTAGTCTCTCATCACGCTGAAAATTTTATCGCCCTTCACTATGTTAATAGTTTCTTTTAACTCACTGTACGTTCATTCAATCTGTTCATCATCTCTGGTGTTGCTAAGTGTGCAGTATTGTACTATGTGGTGGGTGTTGGCTTTGTCTTGGCTACTTTAACGTTACTGTCAGCTTAGAGATTGAATTGATTATTGTGATACTATTTCATTGGTTATTTTGATAACTAACGTTTGCACAGTGGCTAAAATTTGCGGTCTTTGCGTAGCATATACTGAGGATTAACTATCAGACACTATCAGTTGTAAATAAATGTCTACTGCATAGAAGGTAATGTACTATCATTATAGTAAACTGCCTTTAGGTACAACAAACTGCCGTACTAAATGCTGCTATAAGAGCCATAACAAGTTTTTACTCTGGAGCAATCAGTTTTGTAAATGTTGACTACATAATGAGATGGGCAAAATCCATGAATGGTAATTCATCAAATCTGTTGGTTGTGAAATAAGAAAACGTGAATAATAAAGTGTCTGAAAGAGTACATCTTAAAGAAAATTAAAAAAATGATATGTCTTCACCCATCTTTCGTATAGACTCTGGGTGTAATTAATCAAATGCAAAACGCGTACAGTGGGTCCCCGACACTTCAGTGATGGTCTGTCACTGGCTACTGCTAAAATCTGCTGCTTCCAGATTGGAACGCCAGTTTCACTTGCTGCAACATCTCCACGGAAAACGCTTTCTGTTGCCCTGCTGCTGTTCTCTATTAGAAACTAATTTTGATACAAGGTGTCAAGTGCAACGAGAGCCCATTGATGCTCCTAACCAGAAGTGCATGCAGGGTGCAATTCACACCAGAGATGATTCTGTGGTGTTTGGTGGTTGTTCTGCACACAGTGAGTTGGGTCTGCTGTTTCTGGCTACAGTAAACGTAAGTAGCTATGCAGGGGAAATTCAAAGACAGGTAAAGATCCTGCCTCAATGTCACTGATAAGGTAATGGGAGCATATATCATATATTCAGTGACAGGTTAGTTATATTCAAGGTCACTCAGGTGAACCCCCATCCCACCCATACACCTCTCCCGTGGCCCCCAAGCCTGCCCATGTACAGTACTTGTATGTTATACATTCAAGGTCATTCTCTCGCCACAACTCAGGCCTGCCCACTCAACTAAGGCGTTGTCAGTATGAGAACGAAACCGCTTATTATTCGTTCATTTCACTAAGAAGACTACTGGAAACCATTCCCATACACTTTTAGTGTGGTACATACACTTCTCTCTAGATCACTGAGATTCAAGCTGGCCCTCACCCCCTCCTGCTTTTATTACTATAGCAGTTGTGTAGGTCTCTTCATTCAAAGTCTGTGCAACATAGTTAGAGGATTTGTTGTTGTTACTCTGTAGTTCATTTTCACTCTGTAGTGAAAGGTCCAAGTTCTTTTGTAAATAATAACAATCTTATAACAAATTAACTTATGCTTATTAACAACAAGTTTCTTTTTGTTAACAATAACAGTTCTTGTTTATTAACTACTTTACACTCCTTTTTATGGCTAGATTTACAAAGCTATTTTACAATAAATAATTTTTAATGATGACTCATGTAAATACATACTTGTTTTAAAAATCGCAATGTCAGGTACATTTACACGCCAAACCTCGTAGAGAGAATAACTTAAATAGAAGTATTTTGTGACTGGTTTCCGTTGTGTTGAAGTTATCACTTTTCTTAAAACAATATTCACATTTTTGCAATGGTTACTTTTCTGTTTGTTTTGATCACTTCTGTACAAAATATGGTAAAAGGGGAGGAGCAACAGCAGGCGAAGAAATATTACACATACATACACAAACAAAAATATATATAACCAATATGTACACATAAACATAGTGTTAGTACTGGAGGGTCGTAATCCCTATCCCACAGATGAACCCCATCAAGTGACAGCCTGAGTTTCAGCTGCAGTGCAGTACATACCTAATGGCCTTGCTATAGAAACACTGCTTGGTGTACCATATGCAGAGCAGCGCCAACACTTTCAAGCAGACACCTCTTGTAATCCTCTGTCATGAGAGCCTTAGAGACTACACGATGAACACCCTTGGTCCACATTTGTGTGGCACCTGCATCTATGCGTTATGCATATATTTTCGATATGCATCCCCACAACCGCTATAAGCAGAGAACCATTTGCTCCGTTTTTCATCGGGAAGATAACCTTCTTATTTTGAGGTGTTATTCCATATGGATTATTGGCCGCATACCCCGATTTGTCGGAAGCTCAGAGATTGTACCCAGTTACTTCTACGGATCACAGGCTTTCACCCAGTAGATGCAACTGTCTATATCCATAAAAGTAACTTGGGATCAGCGAAGTTCAACTTCACGAACTCATAGTGAAAAGGTACATGTGGAGTTTTGAGAGGCCGAGAACACACATACCGACACAGACAGACTTTGTGAACTGCACCGAAACCTTAACTATTTCCACAGTGAATGGTCCTTGATTGACAATGGTGGTCTACTTAAAATTTAAACTGGTCATGTGGCTCTTGCGCCATAACGCCCCTCCAACGCTATAGTAAATTAATTTCGCGGGATTCTGTAACACTTTGCATTCTTTTCCAAAAACTGAACTATTCATTAATTTACAAAAATTCCTTTAGAAGTCGTATGTCACAAGAGCCCTCTGTTTGGTATTTACAACAATGTACTCCTGCAACCAGCAACGCTGCCAGGCGGAGAGATCTTAGGTGATTCTAATTAGTTCCAGCTCCAAACTAAGACATTGCTGGAGGTTTCTGTAGTGTAAAATATACCTCTGCTTGATTCCTAGTTTGGTCATCATTTTGGGAACGCTACTTTGGCGTGGGACTAGCCGCTCTGGACAGAGTGGAAAGTCACTGTGTGTGTCATGCGAATGGGTGGGATATGTCAGTTCTGCCCCCAAGATATATGCTTCACCAGAATCACCAGCCACTTCATGGATCTTTCCCTTAATTCTGGGGATTTCCTCTTCAGATGTCCATGCGAACCGCCCAGTGTGCAGAGACTGTTGCATGGTATGTCTGTAGAGGCTGTTTACATAAAAGTAAAAACATGTAACTTAAATCTTTAAGTGACCGGTTATACTCCTCACTCATTCGTGAGTTATTCGCCTTGTCATATCTGTGTACGCTCTGGAAAAGTCTCATGCGAATCCTGCATTCGAAAAAGACCAATTCGTGAACATCAGACAACAGTTCGATGTTGACATGTGTTCTTTTTACCATTGTGTCTCACGAAAGCCCTGTCACAGTGTGATAGAAGGTAGGGTCCAGAGAGTATTTGCCATGGCATACACTCTGGAATATATCAAATATGTCTGCGAGCAGATGTACATCGGCGTTCATGTACAGTCTGGCATATTCCTCTAAATTAGACATGTTCAATGCTTGTCAAATTTTCACTAAATACCCATACTCCACATTCATTATGGCAGTATTCATTTCCATCTAATCTAAGTATTCGTCAAGAAAGGTCCGCTTCTTTGTCACAAGCTGAAACTTTTCAATAACACTGACTTAATCACCTTTCAAGCCAAAATCACCCAAGTGCTCAACAAGAAAGCGAGCATCATATCCACTCAAACTGTGGGAGAAGATGGGTATGCGATACGGCTGTTGGTATTTCGAGCTGCATGTGTTGCGGGCTACGTTGTAGAACTTCCCTGTTAGATGACAGTGGTCTCTACGTGGCGTTTGCGCTTTTCTATACAATAGCAGTCCACAAATATGACGCTCAACATATGACACTGAACTGCCTGCTCGCCTAAGGCATCATTCTCCGGCGAGAGGGTCGTGGGAATGTTGGTGCTATACATTCGATCGACTTCCCACATGTTGTTGTTGTTGTGGTCTTCAGTCCTGAGACTGGTTTGATGCAGCTCTCCATGCTACTCTATCCTGTGCAAGCTTCTTCATCTCCCAGTACCTACTGCAACCTACATCTTTCTGAATCTGCTTAGTGTATTCATCTCTTGGTCTCCCCCTACGATTTTTACCCTCCACGCTGCCCTCCAATACTAAATTGGTGATCCCTTGATGCCTCAGAACATGTCCTACCAACCGATCCCTTCTTCTGGTCAAGTTGTGCCACAAACTTCTCTTCTCCCCAATCCTATTCAATACTTCCTCATTAGTTATGTGATCTACCCATCTAATCTTCAGCATTCTTCTGTAACACCACATTTCGAAAGCTTCTATCCTCTTCTTGTCCAAACTATTTATCGTCCATGTTTCACTTCCATACATGGCTACACTCCATACAAATACTTTCAGAAATGACTTCCTGACACTTAAATCTATACTCGATGTTAATAAATTTCTCTTCTTCAGAAACGCTTTCCTTGCCATTGCCAGTCTACATTTTATATCCTCTCTACTTCGACCATCATCAGTTATTTTCCCACATACGTTTTTCTAAATCACAGAGCACCCATCTTGGAAAATTATCTCCGATGTAAGATTCGAATTTTTTGTAGTTAGCGTCATATAGGCATACAACTCGCTACACTGCCACATATGGTATATGTCATTCTGTGAAATTAGTAGGAGAGGCATTGGTGTGGCCTTCAAAACATGCCTCAGGAAGTAGGTGGCAGTGAAGTCAGAATATACGATGACCGGACACCTTTCCGAGTGGTGGGCATTCTTAACTTAAGAAATTTCTCCACAGGGACATGTTCCTGGCTTGATCAGTCAAATAGGTGTCTTTCTAAACACCACTCTTTTTAAATGGGTTGAGACATCTACGGGAAAAATACCTCGCATAGTGTTTTTTATTCAGCTGTGAGGGAAGTATGTGGGATATGCTTTTGATGCAGATGTAGTGCTGCTTCTCTCCCTCATAGAATGACAACAGATCTACGTGTTTGTGGAACTGACCAGCTAATTTTGGGAAGTAGCGAGATCCAGCTACTTTATGCTTTACTTCTTTCTACACAGTTTGTTACAAGTCACCTTCTAGCTTGCAATCATCATCATCTAAGCTTAGGTCATAAGCGTAAACTGAATAATCTGAATTCTCGAATTCTGGTAGGTCCTGGACTTTTACAGGGAATGAGATGCTTTTGAACATATAATGCCAGTAGACATCAAATGTTTTGTAGATATATCTCAGGATGAACACAATAACTTCTATTAAAAGCCAGAAGCTACTCTGCAAAGCAACCTTCATCCCCAAAATTTATATTGTGGACATTAATACACGCTTTTTTAGCAGCGATAACTTCCGGAACAGGAATGAAACTGGCACTCTCTCCATTAAACAGATCAAAGCATCTGAATATGCATTGAGTTGGAGTACACAGCTGGGCACTTTACCAGAATATTTTCCGTCATTTTGGAAAGATGGTTCAGTGTGATACTTGTGGTAAAAGTTCCAAACTACGCTCAAATTGTCTTACCTCTTGATTTCACGCCATATCTCCCTGCAGCATAGAACTGCCATGCACTTATTGTAATGGTAGGATACCATGGGTCTTCGACAATTTTGGTGAGCTTCCCTTCCAAAAGGGCAAGGCAGATGTTGAGAAATGTGGTAGGATCTTGGTAGCCCATATTAGTGGTGACAGTGCGAGCTTGCGAGGTCCTGTCCCCAAAAGCGCCTACAACCATAGAGTAGTCCAATGCAGATGCACGATATACCTAGTGGTGTGTAAGAGAGCTGAAAGGGGTTTTCTGCTGCTAGGTCCAGAACAATGTCAAAGTGATGCCTGATACCATGAAGGTCTTGGCTAGAGGCTATTGCCTGTTTTGTTGTTTTTATCTCTATTTTAAATATATGAACCTTTGCATGTAAGTCAAATCCTTTTACAGATCATATTGTAACTGCACTTAAACCGCCATTATCATATGACACTCTGGGTATTTCCACAACTTTGTCACTTCCTAGATACAGTTTACTGTTCACCTCAGAGATATAAGGAATATACATCTACATACACACTCTGCAAGCCACCATATAGTGTATGTCGATGGGAACAATGGATTACTACACGTCATTTCCCCTCCGAAGCCACTCGCAAAAATGGAATGAGGGAAAAGTGACTTTCTAGATGCCTCTGAAAGAGCCCTAATTTCTATTGTTTCCAGGCTTCTCATGCGAAATACGCTTTGGCGGCAGTAGAATTGTTCTGCAGTCAGCTGCAAATGTCTTCCCTAAATTATCTCAAGATTATTTTACGAGAAGAATGTCCTTTCCTTCCAGAGATTCTGATATGAGTTCACAAAGCATCTCCGTAGCGCTTGCGTGTTTATTATGCCTACCAATAACAAAACTAACAGCACGCTCTTGAATTACTTCGATGTTATCGTTTAAGCCGATATGGTGACGAGCCAATACACTCGATCAGT